>NC_047660.1:97186720-97486720 GCF_011762505.2 Arvicanthis niloticus | reverse complement strand
GTATTGAAGGATCTTATGTAGCCTACGTGTAGTCAGTATTCAGGGTTTTCCACCCTATTTTCTAAAAATAATTGCTACTGATAAATTTTCTATTACATTCCCAAGGCCCTAAATGCTGCTCACGGTTAGCAATCTCCTTTGTTGTTCGGCTGCACTTTTTAACCTGGTCTGCAGCCAAATGTAACTGTCTGTCACCTCATTCCAGTCCTCACCGAGTTCATTCTGGCATCTGCTCCTAGAAACTGACAAAAGAAATTCTTGATGTGTCCTTCAATCCCCTGCCGTATTTTCTCATGTATCTTGTACACCTACCCCAACATTCTCAGTCCTTCTCCATCTCCCCGTCCTCCTTCCTATTTTCCCTCCTGCCCCTGGCTCTGAAATCAGAGATTCTGTTCTGTTTCAGACCTGCTTCTCAGTGTCACAGCTTACACAAAACACAGTCCTCTTTGCACATTGACTCCCGGGGCTCTCAAATCATGCCCTCTCTTGTTCAGTGTATGTCAATGGCTTCTCAGTGAGTTAGGAATTAAACCTTCAATTTGGTCTGCAAGGTCTGTACTATCATGTTTCATTTCCTGCTCACTGTGTGCTAGTGCCCTGCATCATGGAGGCATGGTCACATCCTCCCCCAGTTCTTCCTAACTACCACATGGCATCTGTTCAGTTCACTAGTCACGGGTACATGATGCACAGCCATACCCTATGAAATCTTCAAGATAATTCTGCTAATGTTGACGAGACACTGCCTGCTTTTCCCCTCACGTGCACTGGTTTCAGTGATGCTGCAGAAGCAGCAGTGAGGAAAGATAGCACTGTCTTAGCACGACAGGGGGAGCAGTGAATCATTTATATGGCTGTAGCAAGGGAAGGATTCGGTGAACACAGCAACTTATCAGCATCCACTGTGTGCACAGGAACATGGCTCGGTACCACTGCCTTGGTGATCTTATTGTAGCAGCATCTTACTGGACGTATCATATACTTTGAGCCCATTCACACCATACTCTCTACCCACTCATCTCCCCCTAGCTCTCCCAGCTGGTCCAGGTCTACTTCATGTCAAGTATATTAGATTACATTGGATTTTATAGAGATAGCTATGCAGAAATCACTATATATTTATATATAACATCTGTATGTCATTGAGGGAGAGAAGATGGAAACCAGAGCTGGGTCCATGACTGGAGCTGTGAATAGTGTTGCTGTAACATGGGTGTTCAGCTGTCTATGTGCTATATATAACTGGATTGTATAGTAGATGTATTTTAAGTTTTCAAAGTAATGTCCATGGTGACTGGAACAACATCTTTAATTGAAAAAGTAACTAAAAGGCAAATTTAAGTATTTCACAGATACTTTTAGGAAATTAATAAAGGGGATAAATGTTACAAAAGTAACAGGCATTGTATTTTACTCATGTTAGAGCTGATCAGTTTAACCCACCACCATGATCGAGGCAGTTCCCTGACAGCTTTATTTATTTTTTGCAGGCTTTTGGGTAATACTCATGATGATATTAAGTAATACAAAATTTTTGCACATTAGGTAATAACATTTGTTGACATTTGAAATACTTGCATGACTCAATGAGCAAATGTTTTTGTATGAACAAATTTTTGACTTGCATGAGTGCAAGTCTTTCAAAGAACAAGATAAACCAAAGTATCTGACTATTGTTGAATATAAGACATTTATTGATGTGATTTCAAATTTCATATGAAAAAATACCATCCTTTGAGCTTTGCCATGATTCTGGAGAAGACTGTCACATTTACCTAGCATGGCAAACAAAATGTTTTGTTTGGAAAACAGTGTCATGTCCAAAGAAGGGCAGGTTCCCTCCACATACACCAGCCAGAGCAATACTGGGAACAGATTGAATATTGAAGCAGAAGTGAGAAGCCACCTGTCCTCTTTTTATTCAATACAGATTTAAAATACCATTAAATACTCCAAATGTTTTCACTATTAACCTTTTTAGTAAATGTTTTATTAATTATAATATTATTATAAAATAATAATTAATAATAAAATATTAACCTCTGTATGAATATTTTCATACAGTGTGCTTTTTAGGTTAATGTATAATAAGTTTATTTTTGCTAGTTTTAATGAATTAATAAATATTTTAAATAACCCAGTTTTAATCTAAGCTACAGTAGAAATCAAGAGAATAACACAATTTGCCTGATGGAAGCCCTTTGGGGTCCTCAGCTGTGTTTCAAGTTATGTGGAGACTTTGAAATAAAAGGCTAAGGGTTTTCAAAAGCCTTTGTTGACGGGTCAAAAAAAATCCAAGTGATTAGTGCCTTGTTGCCTCCAAAGTGGAGGCAAACTTATTTCTAAAGAATGTATTGTTTTCAAGGGCAAGATGTTTCCCTGCTCTGTGATTGGTGGAAGTAGACTTCTATCCTTCCTTTTCTTCCTCTTTTCTTCTCTGCTTTTATCTGTCTCCATTTTTAATCATTATGTTACTGTATTACTTGGGAGTTACTGGGGCTGGATCCTGGGCCTTTGCACATGCTCACTGTGCCAGTAAGCTAGCATCCTATACCCAGAATATATCATCCTCTCCTCCATCCAGCTGTTAGCCCCAAGTCCTTCTCTAAATTCCTTCTCCTGCCCCTCTTCTGATAGATGGCTGTTTTCCAGTGAAGTCCTGTCTTAATCGGTGTTCACTTACTGTCTCTAAGCTTGTGTTTTTCTAGGTCCTAGAGCACTTTGTGGTAGTGTTATATAGGGGTCCTCTGGCCTTATTCATCCTTTCTTGCCCAAATAGATTTTTAAGAATAACATGATGAATGAAGTTTTCTATTACTTAATTTAAAATGAAGACTTATCTAAGAAGTATAATTATAATGAATACATTCAGCTGTGACTCTTAATTAAAACAGGCATACATGGAAGGTGAATGCACAATGATACAGCATAACATGGTAATAGTGGACCATTAGTGTGTGGGAAGGGTCTGTCTCAAAAGATAAGGTGGAAAGTGAAAAAAGTTCATACCCAATGTCCATGTATGTGCATGTGCCCACACTCACACTGTATGAATGTATACCAAAGAAGACAGACAGACAGGCACACACCCACCCACCCACCCACCCCCACACACACCACCTCTAACACCAAAGAACAGCTTTCTACTCTCTCAACTGTGTTCCGAATGATATATTGTTAAATTCACACTTACAGGATAGATATGGCTTCCTTCTTCCCTTATCATGCATTTATGTAATAGGAAGCATACTACCCAATGAACTTTAGCAACTGTGCTTTCCTCTGTGCCTGCCGAAAACCATATGTATAATAGAAAAACAGTTGGCTTCAAATAAAAGAAAACATTCAGTGGTGAGGACAAGTCAGGGCTCATGCATAGCTCCCATTCAGAGACCCGTGTTATCAGACATTGATTCAGTGATTCACTATTTCTGCAATGTTCATGGTTTTTCACTCCAGCTGTAGATACTATAGTTGTTTGCTCTGTCCAGAAAAGAAGCAACAAGGAGGAAAATATGATGTCTCTGAGTCAACCCCTTTTTGAGAGGATTTTAAACGTGTTCTCCAAAGTCCTTAGAGAGGTCTGACACTGCCACATGGCCATCCCTACTTTCAAGGAGACTGGACAGAAGTAACAGCCATGTTAACCCTTAAACTGTTAGGGCTGAGAAAGAAAGCATACCAACTACATCTGTGCAATTTCAAACGTGAGTCCATAAGCAAAAAGAAACGTGAAGAAGATGAAAGGTGGAAGGAAAATTTAATAACAGCAATAATCCTTTCAATACATCATAGGAGCTGTGTGGGTGTACACTGGGCAGTGTTCTGTGTGACTCACAAATATCATCTTGTCCGAACCTCATAAAAGCCCTGGAAGGAGAAAGCACTATTCTACAAGGAGACAGAGCTGTCCTTTGTTTTTAGGGGACAAACACCAAAGTGAATTACTTGCCCAAGATACTTACTGCAGTATAACCAGCATTCAACCAGAGCTTGCTCTGGCTTCACTCTTCCTTTCCTTAAAACAATCACTTAGAACATGACGTTTTATTCCTAACTGAAATCTATCTCACACTCCTGCCAAATGCTGCAATGAGTTAGAAATGGCCTGAAGGAGAGTGGGAATTTCCAGACCTTGGTTAATGAGGCAGATTGACTCTAGGGTGTCTGAGTGGCTCTAGCGAGAGCTGCAGCACTTCCCTCTACCCATGACCTGTCCTCTCTACAGCTTTTCTGTTCTTAAAACTCATTGTTGCAATTCTCAGTCCTGACCTTGATGGCCCCGGCAGCTGCTGTACATGTTAAATGCTGTTAGATGCCCTTCTTTAGGACTCTCTGTTGGGAAGCAGCTTGTGCAGACCTATTTGTTTGTTTAGAGTTGGGCTACCATTATCAGTTAGCCTAGGCCTAGTATCTTAGTTTGCTTGTGCAAGATCACCTTTCAGACTCAGCCCTACCTAGTTAACTTTCATCCAGACAGAAATTCTGTCCCACAGACTGATTCTTAGTCTAACTGTTTCTATGAGCACCTAAGATTTTCATTTTGTCAGGCAGTAACAATGAATGTTAGGAAGTCAAGTAAACAAATGATCTCTGATCTGACAGATAAGATTGTAGCTTGATAGTTTTCCATCGCTAGAACCTAGTACGCAAAAATTATTCACTAAGTTAATAGATTCACTCAACAAAGACTTGTTGAGAGCTAACTATATACGAAGCACTAAGCATATCAGTATGGAGGTAGATGGGGTTGATATGTTTATAAAATATGTTTTTGTGGGAGGCAGATCATAATCAAATATATCAGTATGAAATACCCATCAGTAAGAAACTAGATGGAACAGTGGTAGATTCATCTTTACTTTGGAACAGCAATAATGGTGAACGATCTATTGCTGCACCCGACTCTGTGTCTTGATCTGCTGTGTGTGACTGCACCAGCAGCACACTGAGGAGCTGGAAAACATGATCTGTGATGACAGGAGTTTGGCTATTGGTCATCTTTGGAAAGCATTATGATTTTAAAAAAGAAGAAGAGGAGGAGGAGAATGTGAGATGACTCAAGAAGAAAAGCCAACTGCTGTCAAGTCTGACAGCCTGAGTTCCATCCAGACCCATATGATAGAAGGAGATAACTGACTCCCATAGGCTGCCTTCTAACCAACACATGCCCACTATGGAACAAGTCCATACACATGCACATAGATGTGCACATAGACAGACAGACACACACGCACGCACGCACGCACGCACGCACGCACACATGCACAGACATACATGGTAAACAAACAGGTAATAAAATGGTTTTAAATTTGGAGAGAGATTTTTTAATAAGGGAGGTCATGATTCAGCCTTGATGTGTGAGAGCAATTAGTAGGGCTAACATCAAAGATATGATGGGGCCTTAAAGGGAAAGAGGGGCTTCCCTTTAAAACCTGGAGAAGAGATTCACAGGGCAGAGACTGAAGAAAAGGCCATCCAGAAACTGTTCCACCTGGGAATTCATTCCATATGAAGCCACCAAACCCAGTCACTATTGCAGATGTGAAGAAGTTGTTGCTGAAAGGAGCCTGGCATAGCTGTCTCCTGAGAGGCTCTGCAAGAGCCTGACCAATACAGATGCAGATGCTCGCAGCCAACCATTGGTCTGAGCACCTGGACCCCAGTGGAGGAGTTAGGGGAAGGACTGAAGGAGTTGAAGGAGTTTGAAACCCCATAGGAAGAACATTATCAACCAACCAGACACCTCAGAGTTCTCAGAGACTAAACCACTGACCAAAGAATACACATGAAGAGACCCATGGATCCAGCTGCATATGTAGCAGAGGATGGACTTATCTGGCATCAATGGGAGAGGAGGTCCTTGGTCCTGTGAATGCTTGATGCACCAGCATAGGGGAATGCTAGGGCAATGAGGCAGAAGTGGGTGGTTGGGTGAGCAACTTTATAGAAGCAAGGGGAGGAGGTTGGATAGGGGGTTTTCATAGGGAAAAGTGGAAAGGGATATAACATTTGAAATGTAAATAAATAAAATAACCAATAAAAAATTTAAAGAAAAGATAAGTTTAAAGTAAAAAAGAAACAGAGATGTGACCATGTACAACAGAATGGAATCCTAAAAAGAGAAGAAGGAAGAAAGGAAAGAAAGGAAGGAAAAAAGGGGGAAGTGGGAGGGGCAATCACTTTTATACGTTCAAGAGAAAGGAGTCTGGCAATGTAAGCAGCAGAGATAAGGAAAACCATTTGTATACAAGTCCCTTCTTCATAAGAACTACATCAGTCAGAGATAGAGATCAAAACCATGGTAGAGGCATGACCTAATTCCTGAGACAGGGAAAGGTCTTAGGGTGTCTGTGATCTACAGAGAGGGCATGATGTTGGAGTCCTACAGCAGTTTCTCAAATCTGGGCTCTCACTCTATTTTACCTTGATATGAGATGATAGCTGGTTACATTGGAAACTTAATTTGGTAAAAATTTATGTATCCTACTCTTGGGATATATTTTTGCATGTGTGTATATTATGATCCATTCAAACAAATTTATGCTAGATAATATAAGTATTGGCAATGGTAAAGGCTTTAGGGAAATTCTCAGGACTGGTGTAATGTAATGTAATGTAATGTAATGTAATGTAGATTAGCCTGGGGACATTAGCTTGACACTTGGTCAGGAAAGGCCCCCTTAGAGACATGGGTCTGGGTTAGATTCCTGGGTAGTGGCTAAAGGGAAAGGCAGAAAGATGACCTAATCAGGGAGCAGCCAGGATACAGCTTTAGACAACAAAGACTCCAGAGCATCAGCAAGGCAGCAACATGCTGGGACGGTGCAGAATGGGACATGGAGAAGCACACAGTGTGGCCTCAGCTAGAACCTTGCAAGTTCTTGGTTACTCCCCCCCCCCTCCAATTAATTTGACTGAATGTGACAGGCAGTGGGCTAAGTCCCCATGCCCTTTTAGTCTTCCAAACAATCCTGGGATACAGGTCTTACATAATTCTCACATTTTTACATGAGGAACCAAGGTTTAGGGAATGCTGCTTTCCCAAGCTTGGAATTAAGTGGGCACACCAAAATATGAACCTATGTCCCATTGATCCAAAGCATGTTGGTCTGAACTCCAACCCATGCCCCTGTCTCTGAAGTGTAAGACTGTATGTGTTTCCTTTAAAGTACTGAGAAAACTATAAAGCTCTCCATGGAGGCTGTTAAGAAATAATATGTGAGCTGAATTTTATAGATGTGTACAATTGTTCACAGTCTGGTCCTATTAAGGGAGCAACATGTGCAGTCTAATGGTAAGACCCATCCATAGCAGCTAGCGTAGGCTGAACACTCATCTATGTCAGTCCTGGCTCTGGGCATCCTACCTGCAGTCTTATGCAATCAGCTTTGGTGCCATGATCTGGAAGCAAACACAGAGATAAATGCAGGTTCCTCTTTGCCTGAGGAGACAAAGCTAGAGAGTTTACAGATTAACTGCTCTATCATATGGAAATTGTGAGAGTCAATGGGAAGGAAGCACGAGGAGACTTCATATTCTGCTATCATAGTTACCTTTGCTCCCCTATGCTGTGAACTTGATGCTTTCAAAGATTTTTGGAAACCAGAACTTGGTCCATGACACCATTGACTTTGAGAAGCCAATTGTCAGAGATGGCAGTTGAATCTCACATGTGATATATGGTCATCAAGTCATACGGGGAAGGACAGCCTCTCATTCCAAAGCTTAGTCTTGCTCCTCTGGTCAGTGGCCAGTCTTTATCTCTGAGACTTACAATGTTAAGGTCTTTCTCCTTATCTCATGCTCCCACTGTGTAGCTGGAGTTTTGCATACACCAAGGAAAATGAACCTCAAGTCTGAATTACATCTAGATCAAAGGTTAATGCAGAGCAAGTAAACCATCTGTTATGTGTACATGATAGTCTATTTACATTGTGTATGTTCAAAAGGACCCAGATATGTCCCCTTCTTGCTTTTTTTTGCTTAAGACTTGTGTATTCTGTAGTTTCTCCCCTATGAAATCCCTAGAACATAATTTGGTCTAGCTCTATATGCTTCTCCTTTTCCATATAGATGGAAGGGCTCTGAGGATATACCTCAATGCCTTTAGATTACCTAGTGCTTTGGCCTGGTGAATGAGATCAAGGAACGACTGCGGTTTCTTGACTATTGAACCCTTAGATCCTGGTTGAGCTCTGTGTGCACGCTGGGCTCTTTGTAAATGCCTGTATATAAAAAAGCTCCATGCTTATCTATCGGGTACTCAGATAATGGATTTGTCTTTAGTCAGCAATCAGTCTTGATCACTCAGATGGTGTGTGCTCCTAATTTTATTTCAATTACTAAAGACAAAAGTGTACCCAAGGCTGCCTGCACCCCTTGTCTCACAGAGCTAGGATTGACATGAATTGAAACAAATCCTAAACATAAAGTCTGTGAAATACCCTGGTTTGTCCCGAGTGGTTAGGAATTCTGATGTGAGTTCCACCTAACGTGCATTGGAGGGACTCATGCTAGCATGCTGTCTTGTGATTGGGGTCCCCGCTGCTGTACACATCAGTTCAGTTCCAGGGGCAAAAAGAGTCACTGTGCAGTATTCTTGGATCTGAACAGGACAGCATAACTGAAGATGTATGTTCCTTCCATATTCTAAGGCTATACCATTCAATGCAGTAGCTCCAGCCACCTGCAGTGACTCAACCGTGATGTCTTAGAAGAGGAAATTATTATTCAAGATACTGCATTACACAAATGAATTAGCTCATTGGACGTTCATGTCATGATTACACGTGAAAGTGGTTTGGGGGACATATTGGTTAAAATAAAGCATTTTAAAGATCATGTCAACTCTTTAAACTTTAGAAATGTTGCTGATGTTGAGTGGTTGATTCCGTAGAGCATAGCAAGTATGAATCTCAAGATGGGAAAGATGGCTCAGTCCTTAATGCCTGCTGCACTAGCATGAGGATGATCCCAGCCCCATAGACTGATAGAAACATGTGATCCCATGTACACATACAAACCTGTGATCACAGTCCCATGAACAGGTAAAAACCTGTGATCCCAGCCCCATGTACACAGAAATCTGTGATCCCAGTCCCATGTACACGTAGTAACCTGTGATTCCCAGCACCCATGGACAAGTACACACTTATAATTCCAATGCTGAGGAGGGAAAACAAGACAGTTCCCTGGAACTTGATGAACAATCAGCTTAGCACATTCTGCTAACCTCAAGTACCAGTGAGCACCCTGCCTCAAAAAACATGGTGATGCCTCCTGAGAAATAATATACAAGGTTGACATATGGCCTCTTCATACCTATATACATATGAACAAATATACAAACATACAAGAAGTTTAATATACAATCTTGAATCTCATCAAACTTCAATCTTTTCAGCTTCCCTTACTTCCATATCCCTCCCTGCCCAGTTCTCCAAAACTTACAAACTTTAGAGTACCCAGCCACCAGTTATGAAGATCCTGAGAACCCTTCTTTTTCCATTTCTTGAGTAGAAACTCAGATGAGGTTTCAGTCTCCTAGAGCTTTAAACTTTATTTTCTACTTGCATTTATTTCTAATGATAAAGGCATTTGAAATCCATAAAGAAAATCAATGCTTCTTTAATTAACAGACAAAAGCATGAGTGTTGTATGCCACCTGTTTTATATTATGCCCCTAGCACGGAAGAGGTTAAATCTAAGGGGCAAAAGCATCGCCTCACACAAATAGAATTTTCATAGTAGGAACACTCACCGTCCATCCTGCCAGCTGCTAAAGAATACAGCATCTGAGCTGTAGAGGTAGTTTTGTTGTAGAATGCTTGCCTAGCATGCAAGAAAAACAAAACAAAACATGAGAAGCATAGGCTGGATCCATAGAAAATCAATCTCTCTCTCTCTCTCTCTCTCTCTCTCTCTCTCTCTCTCTCTCTCTCTCTCTGCACATGCTCACATACACGCAGACACGCACACACGCGCACACTATATTTGCTGTAGTCACCTTGTCACCTTGCTGGGCAATACACCTTGATTTGCAAAAGAACTCATGTCACCAAAGAGCTGTAACCTCATGAGACAGTGAACAGCTAGAACGCTTGCTGTATTCTGAATGGGAAAATAGATAGTGAGATCAAATGCATTTATTTAAGGCCAACCACATTCTAGAGAAGCTTCAACTCCCTGGCCAACCCAGAATTTAAGTGGTTTTTCCACAATGCCATGGTGGCCAGACATCATGGTGCTATTGGAAAGTTATTTTTCTACTTGAATCGTGGTCATCAGGAACATGTCATCCTTCATTTTGAAATGTAACATTTTTCAAAGTCTTTACCTTTTTAGAAGTCAGGAACTTGAACTTAAAGTAGTTTATTAACTTTATATAATATTAACAGAAATTAGAGCTGGTTCAAGGCTACCCACAGATATCATCTTCCCTGAACTTTGTTCATTCAGTTAAATCAACATTAATTGACTGCTTGTCACATGTAAGGCACTAGGGAGGCTCCAGGGAAACCTTAGTGAAAAAGATAGCGAAATGTGTTTAACACATTTAGTCATAACCACAGCTAATAAAGATAAATATTTATCCTTGAGTCATGTGTGAAGAGGTCTTAGCCTGAGCTGGGATTTTGAGAACTTCTTATAGCAGTGCTAATCATGTTGGTGGAAGACAGGACATTAACAAGCAGAGAAGGATAGTCAGCATGGGTCTTGTAAGACTGTTTTCCTTCTAAACAAAGATGACTGATGTCATGAGGGTAGGAAGTTGTACAGAAAGGACTGCCCAATATGCTACCTTGCTCCCTGTACCTCAGTGTTACTGACTCCTCGCCAGGGGTATACCCACACCACCAGAGGTTCCACAGCCTCTGCAGGATACATGCTGCTGGGTGTTCAGACCTCTGAAGACTCTGCAGGTAGAGTGTCTGTTATGCACAGTGAAGTGTCCGTTATGCACGGTAGAGTGTCTGCTGGGCAACATTCTAACAGCAGGCTCTTCTTTAAAGTTATAAATAAATAAACAAACGGACCTGCTTGTTTGCTTGGTGATATTTGCTGATTTCTGCATATAAATAGTCCTGTGTGGCTCATAACACCAGCGAATGATGCATCTATAAATGTGAATCTGGAAAGAGACATGACCCACTTCTCTACAGATTCTATCTTATAAGCACTGTGACTATAAATAACCGTGGGCACAGATCAAAGTAAGAAATGAAAAAAAATAGCGAATTCTGAATATAACCAAGCATCATTCCCTAAGAAATGTTTTAATAGCCAACTCCTTTTTAAAAGTTAAGAATAAATAAATAAATAAACCTACTTGATAGTACTTGCTGATTTCCGTGGTAAAAGTATTCCTAAGTGGTTGTAAAGCAATGTATTTAACTGTGGCTTCTATTATTGTATTATTTTTTTAACAATGACTGTGCTCCATTCGAGTTCAGAAAGTTGGCTTATTTATCAGGTCAGCCCCCACTCTGATAGGTGGGCATCTTTATTGTGAAGTAGTCACGTTCCTGTTTACATGAAGCCTTCAAAGTTCTCTTTCTCTCTCTGCAGATCAGCAAGCAACAGCTACAGACTGTCAAGGACCGGTTCCAGGCTTTCCTCAACGGGGAGACCCAGATTGTAGCTGATGAAGCCTTTATGAATGCTGTCCAGAGCTACTATGAGGTAAGCACAGCCTGCAGGCTGAAGCTCCAGCCTGGCCTACTGATCTGAGAAAGACAGAAGAAGATGGAGCACTTTGGCTGATGCAGAGGTGTCAATAGTCATCTGACAAGAGACACTACAGTTTTGTTGTAGGGAGTGATGCAAATAACACCTGCTGTTGGGCACTGGATTGATGACTCAGTAGGCAGCGTGCTTGACACACAAGCTTAAAGACTTGAGCAAACTCCTTAGCTCTACCTAAAAGTCTGGGTTCAGTGTTGTATGTTTGCATTCCCAGTGCTGCGGAGGTGGAGACAGGAGGATTTCTGAGGTTCATCAGTGTCTTAGTCAGTGTTCTATTGCTATGAAGAGACACCATGACCACAGCAACTCTTACAGAAGAAAGCATTTGATTGTGTCTTGCTTACACTTTCAGAGGTTTCATCTATTATCATTGTGACAGGAAGCATGGTAGTACTCAGACAGTCATGGTGCTAGAGATACAGCTAAGAGTTCTATGCAGGCATCAGAAAAAGTGAGACTCTTGGTTTGGAATGGGCTGTTTGAAACCTCAAAGCCCACTTGCAATGACACACTTCTTCCAACAGGGCTACGTATTCAAATCCTTTCAAATAGTGCGACTCCCTGGTAACCAAGTATTCATATCTATGAGCCTATGGGGACGGTTCCCATTCAAACTGCTACAACTGATCAGTCAACCTAACTCTGAAAAAAAAATGGCTCCCAAAGAGTGAGATCCAAAGTTGATCTTTAGCCTCTACATATACATCTACATATATATACATGCACATACATGGAAACATGTACATGCAAAAGCTGGTGTTTTCAAACATTATATACAGGCAATGTGCTAAGTGTTACCCTAGAATGTAGAACACTTTTAGAGTTGGTTATCAAAAACATTTTCCTTTTTATTGATAGACTGAGACTCAGAAAGGGCAGGTCAGCTACTGTAATAAAATATTTTCTATAGCAGCTGCCTGGAAATGAAACTGATCCCCCTTTCCCCAGATTCTGAAAGCCAGTGGGAGAGTAATGAGAGAAAGCCTGTCAAACAGGCAGCCCCTTCTCATGTTTATGCTCCTCAACTGGAGTTTGTAAATCTGTATATTACAAATCCTAATTAGGACGCTCATTTGACTAATGATGCAAATTAAAAGAAAGTGTCATTTCTATTAATTAAAATTGAAAATTAATCGTCATCAGCCTGCTAATGAGTCTTTGGAAGTCATGATATCTATAGTGATTTGTTAGTTTCACTGATAGTGGCTAGTTTTCTATGAAAGAGAGCCTTCTGGGGCTGGTAAGGCTGCAGGGATGGAGAAGGGTTGAGTTTTTCCTGTTAGGATTTGAGTAGCATAGAAAAGAATGGAGGGATTAGAGGTCCAGCTACTGTCTTCATTAGAGAGGCTTTAGAGGTCCTTAGATTCTCATTTCTGGAAAGACTAATCCCCTAAAATGCAAGTGAGAGATCAGGATTAGCACTATGCCAGCAGACTTCCCAGGGGGTGGCATTCCCCCTTTCTCCATTTTCCTTCTTCCCTGGGCTATTGAGAAGCTAGTACCTCCTTCCTTCCCCAGGCAAACATTCATGTGCACCTCTCTCAGCCTCTACTTCTGCCAGGATTTTTTATTACCAAAGTTGGGGCTAGCCTTAGGCATGGTTGCATTTGGAGATGCCAATAGTATACCAGTAGTATGCACCTTCTTGCCATCTTTCTGTTGGATCCATCCTGCATTCTCTGCATATAGGGGATGCAAGTGTTTCCTACCAGTTTAACAACTCCAGGGACAAAGGGAACACACTTCTTTGCTGAGAACTTCTGCAAAAGCCCAGGAACTTTTTCACAGTGGTTAGGGTTAAACTAGCCTGACTACAAGGTTCAAGACCAGGACAACCTCTGGAACCTGAGTTTAGGCTCAGCCTGTTTCAAGCATTGTAGCCAAGTATAGGGGTTTCCAAGTGAGAAACTGGGAGTTGTTATTATTGTCATTTGGTCAGAAATGTGTGGATCTATTCTTAGCATAGGAAACCACCAACAGACAAGCCTTTTTTCTACTTCATTCTCATTCTCTCTCCCTATCTCTTCTCTCCCCTTTCTTTTCTTCTCTCTTTTTGACTATTTTTCTCTTCTGCTCTCTCTCTTTCCCTCCCTCCTCCTTCCCCCCCTCTCTTTCTTCATCTCCATCTATCTCTGGTATTTGCAAGTACATACCTGTGTGTGTGCATACTTGTATACACACACATGCATGCGCACACACACATACACACACACATACACTCCTGACTCCACCATACCATTTCTTCCCAGTTCAACATAACAATAGCAATGTTATATTTTAAAGAATAATAGAACTTGTCCTCAAAGATCCTGAGAGAACAACAGTAGACAAGTCAATCATAGCCATTACCATTGTGTTGCTAAGGGATAAATTGTTCACATACTACTACCATAGTAAAGAGTCATTAAGGGAAAATAAAAGAGGCTGCAAAGCAGTGTTCTTTACCCACTTATGTGCCCATCCAACTCACTCTGAGCCAAACCAGCCATCCCTAGATGCAAGGGGAAAAGGGGAAGAAGGAATGGAAGGAGGACAAGTGCTCCAATGGCTCTGAAGAGTACACAGGCTTATTTTGTTCCTTCCTTGTGGCCCTGATTGCCAAGGGAAGTCAAACAGGCTGCAGATTTTTCCTTTATTCTCTTGAATTATGGCTGTGAGGCTCCAGGGCTACAGCAGATTCTCTCAGATGTGATCCAGTCACTGTGTTCTTTCACATACACATGGTCTTCAGGCCAGACTTCAAGTCACCACCAGGATCCCAAGACTTTTAGATAAATGTCTCATAAGTTTGAGTCTAAAATGTCTTCATCTATAAAAGTACTCCTCTGCATATGCATATGTGAGTATGGTAGTTTTATTTTATTTCTCTTAATATCAAGCTTTATTCTTATTTCCCTTGGGACACTTCTTTTTGCAAAAAAAGTGTATGTGAGTGTGTGTGTGTGTGTGTGTGTGTGTGTTTATCCAACAGAGAGAGAGAGAGAGAGAGAGAGAGAGAGAGAGAGAGAGAGAGACTCATCAATTAATTCATGCTACAGTGCACATGTAGAGGTCAGAGAACAACATACAAGGAGCTTGTTTTCTCCTTCCACCTTATTTTTGAGTCAGGGTCTCTCCTGTCACTTTTGCTATTGATCAATATGTGAGTTCAAAAGACTGAGTTCTATTCACCAGGCTTGATCTATGAATGCCTTCTATCTCTGGCTGAATTACCTCCTTCTGACACTGTTTCTCCCCATTTCCTCAGTCCTACTAGGCCATCTCCTTGGCCAAGAATAATTTACTTTTTAAGATGGAAAAAGATCTGCCTTAGCCTCAGTCTGTCAACAAGAAAATAGCTGCTAAACCAACCTCTCTGTATGTGCATATCTGTTAGGTATGAATGTGTTCATTTATAAAACAGCCCAGTGATTCCTTAGCAATCATATGGGAAGGCAAAGCTAATGCATAGACCTCATGTATCTATAGATCTCCCACCTAGCATTCGGGCCTGTCTAGGAGACGTCAGAGGACTAAAGAAGGGTTCTGAATGTTATGGATAGAACTGTTCTCAAGACTGAAGTTTCATATCACAGCCACTAACAAAGGAAAACAAACACAAAGAATACAAAGAGATCTACTAGTATTCATACAAGCTGACACCAGCTCAGGCCTCACTTGTCTTTTGGCACACTAAGAAGCCAGGGAAATTAGTTTCTGGCTAGTGTCTTCTATCTCTGACTGACTTACCTTTTTCTGACACTCTGTTTCTCCCCATTTCCTCAGTCCTCAGCCCCCTAATGCATATTGTACTCATGGTCAGGCCTGCAGTGGCTGAAGTCACATGGTACTCCTCTGAACTGATAGATCATTTTCCATTTCAAAGTCCCCTTGGCTCTATCATCATCAAAGATGGAAGGCTGGATTGGTCTCATGTGTTGGTGAAAAACAATGAGCTTCAAATGGGTTAAGTGACTTCTAAAGTCAACACAATACAATTAACACATACTAAGTGACTACTCTGTTCAAGGAAGGGACTAGGAGAGTTACCATGTCCAGAATGTACTGTCATCATCTTGTTTGTTCATGACTATGGATTCTGTAGAATCTTAAAAGGTCCTAACTTACTTGTTTAGAGGCCCATATACATGTCTTCTGACTCCTGTCTTCCCATTTCACCTTGATATAATCTGGTTAATCAGCAGGGTTTCTGATGGAAACATCTTCGCTGTTCTTACCAGTACACTTCAACAAGTATACATTGGGCATCAGCTATGTGCCAGACATTACATTAGGTACAATTTCACAAACAAAACAAGGAAGCTTTGAGAAATGGCTCAGTTATTAAAAACACTTGCCATGCAAGTGTAAGGATATGAATTTGGGTCCTCAGAAGCCATGTAGGTAAAGATATACACTGTAGCATATGTCTGTAATCACCATACTTCTAGGCCAAGATGAGAGATGGAGAATGGAGAAACTCATGGGACAACTAGCTTGAAGCAAGGAGCAGTGAATAAGAGACCCTGTCTTAAACAAGATAGAAGGAGAGGACCAACACCTGAGGTTGTTTTCTGACCTCTATCTGTAGCATTATGAGTCCCATTCACACAGGCAAATGTGAACACACACATATAGATACATACATACACACACACACACTCACACACACATACATACATTCATACACATATACACTTAAACACACTCACACCCTCACATACACACACTAACAATGTCTCTCTCTCTCTTTCTCTCTCTCTCACTCCCTCTCCAGAGAAAAGGAGAGAATTAAGAATGAACAAAAAGAAAACCCTTTAACACTATTTTTCCAAAACTTTGAATCTACCCTGAAATTCAAATATTTTCCAAATAGTCATAAAATTATGGCAGATGAAAGCTAGAGAAAGGCTTTGGGGAAAACAGATGTGACACTGAGAATTTAACTGGGCTCTCCTTGGTTTGTGGGACACTTGCATGCACAGCTGAGGAGAAGAAGCATGGCACCATTTTTGTTTGAATATTTCTAAACCTTTTATGATCCTTAGAACTGTCAACAAAGAATGAGTAAAATTTCTTGTTTATGATACCAGTGCTCCTTACCTGTCCCCTGTAAGGACCTCTCAGTTGGCTCCTTCCACTCTTGTGCCATGTCCTAATTTACAGCCATCAGTGTTTCTCTACTGCCCTTAAATGCAGGCCAGTGGCTGTAATGCCTATGCCCAGAGTCCTAGATATTTAGCCATTTTTGTTCATCTCATGCCAGCATCCCCTATATTTTACTGCCATGGCCTACACTCAATTCTCCTTGTTTCTTCAGACATTTGACATTGTTACACAAATTGTTCCTTCAGTCTGAAATACCTACATCCTCTCTGTTCTTCTGTTCCTTGCTCATATTCACTAACCATCTCAGAAATATTTACTTCTGAGAGGTTTTATGACCACCTTAGACTCCCGTATAGGCACCCTGATTTTAGGTAGACGCTGATTTCTCCTTGATCACCATAGACTCCAACATAGGCACCCTGACCTGTTGCAGGATATTTGATCACACTGTGAACCCTGAGATTGTGTTATTTACTGAAAAAAAAATTGTTTTTAGTTGTGGTGTGGCACAGCCCTTAGCATACATCTTTAATCCCTCTGGCTGGAATACAGACCTGACCTTAATACACATCTTTAATCCCAAACAATTAAGGTAAAGTTAATTTGTAGAAGGAAGCACCATGTTTGAATGTGATATTCAACTGAGTGGCAGACAAAGTGATGAATCAGAGAAAGATTTGACAGGATAAGATATACCCAACTTTCACAAGAATGGGGAATAAAGTTGCAACATAAAAGGGTGTTGTGGGAGATATTTAAAATGGCACATTCAATCTGGCTTTTTTTAATCAGCCACCATGTTCCCAACTAGCCTAGGCCTGAGGCCATGAGCCACCTTAGCTCCTCCTACAGAGGGAGAAAGGAAAGGAAGC
This sequence comes from Arvicanthis niloticus, assembly GCF_011762505.2. Taxonomy (NCBI): domain Eukaryota; kingdom Metazoa; phylum Chordata; class Mammalia; order Rodentia; family Muridae; genus Arvicanthis; species Arvicanthis niloticus. The sequence goes on along the minus strand of NC_047660.1, from coordinate 97,469,009 downwards.
AGTTTTGTCGGGAGAGCTTTACAAAAACAGGTTGAAGAGAGAACAACTAGACAAATGTGAAGCTAGAATGAGCCAGAGAATGAGAAAGAGCCAGAAGATCAGAACAGATTGCTAGAACTAGTTTGAAGCCAAGTGGAACAATTCAGTCAGAAGGGAAAGAAGCCAGATTGAATCAGTGTGGAATGAAATTTGAGTCAGAACAGTGGAGTTGAACAGTTAGCCAGAGTTCAGAAAGAAAAAAGAAAGAGTGATCTTATTCAGCATTAACTCTCAGAAGCTGAAAATATTCTAGGCCTAGATAGGTTGTATGGAGGCTAGAAGCTTCCAAGAGTAGGCCTAGGTTAGCAGACTAAGGCTGTAAGCCTGAGATAACAATTACATCAGGAGAATAAAAGATACTTTTATACCCACTTACTGAGTTCTCCTTGACCACCATAGACTCCTACAGGGGCACCCCACCCCTAGATGGTTGACTACCATAGACTCCCACATAGGCACCCCTGACTTCTGGGTTCTATGCTGTCAGTGGTCATTCCAGAGTATAATTATTTTGTATGAGGTTATTAAGTGATTTCTGTTGCATTCTATGAACACCCCGTTTATGCCTATTTCTATTATTGTACTGCTAGTACCTAGTATAGCTAGCTGACCAGTGAGCTTCACGGTTCCTCCTATCTTTACAGTGACAGTGCTCAGATTATAGCTGCACATCACCATGCCCAGCTTTTTTACATGGATACTAGGAATCAAACTCAAGTCCTCGTGCTTGAACATCACCTGCTTTACTGACTGAGCCATCTCTTCACCTCCTTATTCTTTGAGACAAAGACCTAGAGGTGAGACTCATAATATGTCAGGTTAAGCACACCATTATTAAGCAGTGCAGGCTCTCAAGTGAACTCTGTTTTTCATGAAAACTGGGATGGACCTGAAAAGTATTTGACATGTTTCCTCTAGTTGATTTAAGAATTAACTCTCACATCTAGTTGAGCTGCAGGTTCCAGGTCATCAAAACATGTCATGGTCTTCACCCAGGAAGATAAACCCTCAAGCCTTTTCTAAGTCGATTCATTAAATGAACAGTAAATGGAGGCTCTATTGGTAACATGTTTTCTCCCAGTATGACTTTGTCATGATGCACAAGGTTGCCTGCTTTCCACAGGGCGCTAGGCAATACCCTTTCAGAGCATGCAAGGCAAGTGCTGGTGTCTGGCAAGGGGATGAATGTTTGATTGGCCTTGATGCACCTTTTGGAGCATGAGCTGGACACATCTCCAAAGTGTCAGGCTTTTTCCTCTCTGTGAATACAAAGTGGTAGCACCAGCACGTTGTATTATACTCACTGTGTGTGAGCTTGTGTGAGCTTCCAGGTGCTGGCAGTGGAGGAAGGGAAAACTGTCCTTAGTAAGTGATAATCTCCCAGGGCTCAGGCAGCAAAGCTGGAAGGTCCTCTGCTTGATAAAAGAACCCCAAAGTGAAGGAGGAAGCAAAGTGAAGTTTAAAAAGCATGTGGATACTAAGGAGATAGCTTAAAGGGTAAAGGTGCTTGTTACACAACCACAAAAACTTGAGTTCAACTCCCCAGAATCCATGTGGAAAGCTGAGTGTAGCTGTGCATGCATCTGTAACCTCTTCACTGTAGGGATGTACAGACAACAACAATACTAGGGCCTGCTGCCTGCCAGCCTAATGCTGGGTTAAGCGACAGACTCTGCCTGTCTCAAGAAAATGTGGTGGAAGATGATCAATCTCAAGACACTGAATGTCCTCCCTGGGTTCTGAGTATGCACTAGAGTGGGTATTGATACATACCTGTGCACATATACTACATGCGTATAGCATGCACACACTCATGGGCTAATGGACTCTCTTTCTCTTCTCCTCTCTTCCTTTTGCTCTTTGTTCCCATTTGTCTGTGACTAGGCATTATAATCAGGCAGTGGTAGCTATGATGGGCAAGTCCCTTCTTCATCTCTCTGTGAAATCTTGGTTTCCCATGTCAGTCATGCCTAACTTGTGGCCCATAGGTCCTATGTGAATGAGGACAACTATGAAGGCAGCCCAAAGCAGAAATATACGCTTACTGAAAACTATGAATTTTTCTTTTTGTCTTTTTGTTTGTTTGTTTTGGAACATGACTGTACAGTTCTTGAGCATTTGTAGATGATAGCATCATGTTGCAATGACAAAAGGTCACACACACCTTTCATAGTAGACTGAACCTAACAGCTACATTATTCCTAGTTCACTTACAGAGCGTCCATTATGTGCTATCCAGAGACTGGAGAGATTGTGAGGAGAGTAGAAACACTTCTTGCACATGTAGACTTGCATGTCAGTCATGGAGACAGAAAATTAGCACATATTTTCCTGATACCAAATTTCAGTTATGATAAGTATCCTTTAGAGAATAAATGAGATGCATGAAGTGGTTAACATTTAACTGCTGTATGCTAGATACTTAATGACAATAATAACAACCCACGAGGCATTTAGGGATCCAGGCACCATTGTAAGTGCTCTTTTCAAATGACTCACTTAATTAAAACAACCTGTATAGAGTTGAGCATTAACCTATTTTATAGACAGGAACAGTTACATTTCCAAAGAGGTTCATTTACTGTAGTTTATATAGTCGCTAGGCTGAAGAAGCAGAGGAAAATGCAGCCATTTTAACTCTAAATCCAGACCTTGCTCTCTCTGTGCCTATCAGTAGATCAGTCCTTGAGACCATATTGTAAGCACAGTAGTTCTTTGTGCTGTAGTCTTTACTTTTCACTTTTATTTAGACTGAAGCTACTAAATAAAAAAAATTCCAGAGTTAAGCAATTCACACACTTTAAATAGCTCTTATTATAATGCACTGCTGTAATTGGGTTCTCTCTGGAAAGTCTTCAAGCAGAATAAACACCACAGTGCAAGTAAAGAACACTAGTGTCTGTGGTTTTAGGCATTCAGTGGGGTCTTGGGACACCCCCCCTCAAATAATGGAGCTACTATCCTATTTTCATTCTTGATTTAAGATTTGGGTGCTGAAGAGTGTGCAAAAGGGGCCAGACTCAAATCACACAGCAAGTAAGTGGAAAGCTACCCACCCTGTTACGTTCCATGGTACATGTGAAGGATGCAATCCAGGGCAGTGGCACCTCCGTGGCTAACTCCATCTTCCTTGGCTGTCCCTTGCTCAGGTGTTTCTCAAGAGTGACCGCGTGGCCCGCATGGTACAGAGTGGGGGCTGCTCAGCCAATGACTCTCGGGAGGTCTTCAAGAAACACATTGAGAAGAGGGTGCGCAGCCTCCCTGAGATTGATGGCCTCAGCAAGGAGACAGTGCTAAGCTCCTGGATGGCCAAGTTTGATGCCATCTACCGTGGTGAAGAGGACCCCAGGAAGCAGCAAGCCCGGATGACAGCCAGTGCAGCTTCTGAGTTGATTCTGAGCAAGGAACAGCTCTATGAGATGTTCCAGAACATTCTTGGGATCAAGAAATTTGAACATCAACTCCTGTATAATGCCTGTCAGGTAAGTGCCTCTTCCTTAAGCCTATAACTATGGGTCAGTGGAGCGCATTATTACTTTCATTGGCCACTCTTGTTGGGAAAACATTAAAAAATTATATTTTATAAGTGTGCTGATCAAAGACTGACTCTATTGAAGACTAGATTGTAATTGTCTTTTTATCAGATGTTAAAAGACATTTATGTGAGCCCTTAAGTGGGCCTTGGTTTTATGAATACTAGAACTGGCCTCATTGTGGCTGATGGGGGAGTAGGCCCTATGAGAATGGTGTGGCCTTGCTGTATAAAAACAGCAAACAATCAACAGTATGACTTTATTACAAAGACAGTTCTGTCTTAAAGTGGGTAGTGTGTGCAGGGTAAGCCATTCCTATGTCTCTAGCTAAGAACAGAGTGAGACACAAAGGCTGGGTTTCTAGAGTAACTGGTAAAGAAATCCTTTTCAAGTTTGAGTTGAATCACAGCTTGATTCTCTGACATCATGAATCTCTGAGAGCATCAGATTTAGAGATGGACCATGGGTTTCACTTGGTCCCAGCCCCAAGTAGACCTCAATTTTGCCTGGGTAGAGCCTTGGACAGCAAGTTATTGGGGGATTGTGATTTCCTGCTTACCAATCTGGTGCTATCCATTCACTCTACAAATATTCATTGAGTTTACTTTGCAAGGCTTTGAGCTAGTTTGTATGTGACACTTAAAAGCATGTTTAAGATGAACATTCAGCCTACATCCCTAGAGAGATTCAACCTGGGGCCAGCCCAAGAATTTGAATGTCAATCAAGGACATTTCTTTTTCTGGAAACTATGTTATCCATTTCCCCAGGAGCTGTTAGAGTCCCTCAACCTTGCTCTAGTTCCTCTGGATCAATTCCAGGCCCTGTAGCAGATTGAACAGAGACACTATAATAGATTAGCCAAGAATGACCCTTGTCCAGACTCACAGGGACTAGGGAAACTCTCTTCTGCACTCTTACTAGCTTTGAGGTCTTGGGGTTTGTGACTCTTCACATGATGATTTGAAATTATAATGAGATAAATGTTGATTGAACCTTATGGGGGTATGTACTTTATACAGTAAGAGTTAAAGGACACATCCCATTGTAAATGTTCTGATTAGCTAGTGCTATGTTGGAAATGGCAGAAGGATGGAAGAAATGAAGAGTTGTTGGTCTCTATCTTTACAGGGAAACACTGGGCATGGTTTTTATATTTCCTATTTGAGCTTTTCTATGCTTCTAAACTTTTTGTCCTAAGCATATATTTATTTTATAGATCAAACAAATAGCCAAAATCCTCAGCATGCCATTATCATTTACAAGGTTTGCTAGTATGAGAATTTGATATATCTTACTATAACCTAGTCAAATTCACTTGCTTTCTTAGCTCATTTTTTCTTTAAGGAGTAACGCTTGTGAAATCCCAACCTTGAGTAGTAGGGTTTTTTTGTTTGTTTTGTTTTGTTTGTTGTCATTTTTTTTAATACACACATTAAATGTGAAACAGAGCTATTAAAATAGAAAGCCATCACTAAGTCTTCTTAGGTCACTCATAGCAATGAGGATATGCAAATCATCCAAAATAGTCAATGCTTTGACATATCCAGAGTTGGGGCTATCTCTAATGCCACCCTTAAAATAAAGCCACACTGACCACAGCAGCTTTCATCTAATGTGTGCCTCAGTTGGCTGCAAAGAAGAGAGAGCATATACCCTTTCCTACAGCTGCCTGCTAGAGTGCATGTAGACAGGCCAGAGAGGATGCTGGACTTGGCCAAGCCCTGTCACTAAGAGTCACAGATGAAAAATTCAAATCTTCTCATTCTCAGAGTGCACTTCACTGAGTTGTTTTCATCCTGACCCACTGACATTTTTTTATTGTTTAGTTTTACATTTTTTATGCCTTTGTGTCCTTACAAGACAAACAATACCTAGGTGCTTTCAAAGCACAAACTATACATAGCATTTTCTTCTCATGCTCAACACATCCTGGAGGCAGGGAGTTCTAATCTGCTTTGGGGGGGGGGGGGGCTGTTTTCTGCAAGTTTGAGTGATGTTCTTTTCTGAGAAGCTGCCAGTGACTGTGAGTCTCCTCTCAAAGGAGAGGAGCAATTTATGAAGAAAAACAATTATATCAGCTCTGAATCAGTTGTCTGTTGTAACATGAGCTGTCTATCAAAACACACAAAGAAAGCAAGGAGCCTTCAAAATAATCTCTTCATTTGTGTATGGAAGTGTCTAATGGTCCATTTTGTTTGAGAATGTGTGGATTGACATCAGAAAAAAAATTGCTCATAGTTCACCTAATATTCATTGTAACACTGTTGGCAGCCCATTATGACGTCAGCATTGTTTCCAGTTTTCAGAGTGCTGGGGAAGCAGTTGTCTGATTATTTGAATTGGATTCAAATGATAAATAACAATCCCAAGGTGATCTCTCTGAGATCCACTGTTTCATGTAATAAATGAATTGAAGACCATTCCACTCCCCCCTTCATGAAATCCAAAGCTGCTACTGGTCATAACGACACAGTATTAAAAGTACCTTGAAAATACAACCACTCTCCCCTTCCTGTCGTTTGTTGTCAATTCTATGCCCAGTTGATCAGTCACTTGCTGCTGCCCACACTTGTGTTTATCATCACAAGTTATCCTTAATTATATCATTCTAAAGTTTGTGAACATTTCTCTTGAAAAGAAAATTGTACGGTCTTGGAAGATGGCTCCATCAGTACAGTGCTTCCTACAGAAGCATGCAAATGAATCCCACAACAGTGTAAAGCAAAGCAGAATAATATGGAGTTATGATCACTGCACGCGGCAGGTAGAGACAGGAGGATCCCTGGGGCTCACTGGCAGGCCAATCTAACCTAATTGTCGATCCCCAAATCCCAATGAGAGCCTTTGTCTCAAACAACAAGGTAGGTAGCACCTGAGGAAAGACACCAAAGTTGTTGACCATCATGTGTACATGTGTGCTCTCTCTCTCTCTCTTTCTCTCTCTCTCTCTCTCTCTCTCTCTCTCTCTCTCTCTCTCTCTCTCTCTCTCTCACACACACACACACACACACACACACATACCAAATAGAAAACCACCATGGAGTTATTTGATTTTGTGTTAGGAAGAAGCAAGGATACACTCTTTTAAGTCAGCTAATGTTGAAGAGATGTGGATGAGGAAAGATGTTTCCTTTGGCTTTAATTCTGATATTTGAAAAAATGCTACAGTGATCATATGTTAACAGCAGAGCCTTCAGAGGTAGCATGCCTTTGACCTTCTCCAGAGTCACTATCTGTGTTCAATGGTCAGTAACAATAACACTCATGTACTCACTATCAGAAAATGACATTTGGTCATCTGTATTTCTAGAGTGTTTTCAGATAAACCTCGAAGACCTGGATAGATACAGTCTATAGATACCTTTGCGTCTCTAATACTGAGTTCACTATAGAATTCTAATAGGGACAATCTATAGATTTACACTTCTAATAATGAGTTCTTCATCAGTATAGAATTCTAATTCTCTTAGCATTTCCTTTCCTTTCCATCAAACCATCATGCCTTTGATGATGCACTTTATCTTATTACTGTCTGCCTTGGACTTGATTAACACTTGGCAGCTTCTTACACAGTTTATTAGACTCTGAAGAGAAATCTCAAATTACCAGGCTTTCAACTGTGACCCAGATTGCTGGGTTGGATCATACCTCATTACAGAGCCCTTAATCTCCACATAACAGCATAGCTTTTTCCTGGGTCATAAGTTTCCTAAAGTTGTATTGGCTGAAAATTTGCTTCTTAGTGCTGATTCTATTTCTTAATCACTACTTTTAGTCCCGTAACAATAATAAGGTTCTTTGTATAGAATGGTTTTACAATAAATAACTGTTGAGATAGTCTCAAATTGTGGAATAGGCAGTAGTTATGGTCGTCTAGTATTGCCATTTAGAAACCTCTATTATTCATTCTTTTGGTAGATTTTAAAGCAACTGATGTAATCTCAGCATCATGTGTAGTGGTCTGGGGACCATACCTAGGGGTCTGTGGATAATACCCAGTCTCTTACTTTGCCCTAGGATGACCCATGGCATAACTTCGGATATTCTTCTGTGCCCACCCACCCATCCTCATGACTTTATAAGTGTCATTGTGCTTGAAAATTATATGATTATGCTACATATATGTGTGTTCCATAAAACTGACCACAGATTTAGCAGGTTCAAAGAATACTCATTGGTTATCACCCATTATTAAAACTCAGACATATTTCTAAGTCAGAAATCCAGGCACATCTCTTCAGATTCTCTGTTTAGGGTCTCACAAGACCAGAATAAAGGCATCAGACTGATTATTTTCATCCGGAGGCTCAGCAGGAAGGAATTCACCTCTGAGCTCCTTCACATCGGTGACAGGACTCATGTCCTTGAGGCTGTACTCCAAATGATCAACAGACAGATGCTCTGCTGTTCCTGACCCCTGAGTTTCAAAATGTCTTTTAAAGGGGATTAAGTCAGTTACAAAGATAAATCTCCTTTAAATTCAAATGATTAAGACTTTGATATCTGAAAAAAAAAAAAAAGTGCTTCATTCTTGCCACGGAACATTGATTAGAAGCAAGTCACCAGGTCTATCTATGGTGGTGGGAGCGACTATCACAAGGCATTTATCATTCTGGGTCATCCTAAGGTTGTTGCCAGTTGCTCCCATGACTAGTTAGTTTACCCTCCTTATTGTGCAATTTAAAGGAAATGCTCCCTGACCAGGCTGCTAAAATTGGCTTAAGTGCCCCCCCCCCTTTTTTAAAAAAACAGAGCCCTTCTGAGCAGGATAGCACTCAGTGCAGTTCAGTTACCTTCTGCCACCACACTCTCATTTGTTTGTATGTGTCTGTTCCTTCCCTTCTTCCAAAGACATCATTATGCAACCTCAAGTAGACAGCTTTGCAAAAATAGGTACACAATTCAAACATGTACAGAAGATAAATCATGAAGAAATTTATTTTAGAACAATTCTTTGTTAAGCGTAGCATTTTACCACTTATTATTGATGAATGAAAATTGCAGGGCAACAGGGTAGGCGTGATTATTTTCACCCCCTAAAAATAAATCTTGGCCCAATACTTGATACTCCTAGACAAAGCATCATCAACATTTATCAGAACTGATCAATATTTTGATTTATAATCACCAGTGCTGCAAACACTGCTTTGCATAAATATGCATAAAAATGTCTGAGATATGTTTGGGGCCATTTCAGAGAGCTAGAAGTTCTGTCCTACCCAGAGTCAAACTTAATTGGTTTTAGGAAACTCAAGGCCATGACACAGACCACTTTTTAAAATCAGATGCACTAACATAAGAACCACAGAGGAGAGATGGCACTCATAAACATATACAAGTTTTGTTTTCTGTAATTAAACTGTGATGTCCCTATAGAGATCAGAAAACTTTGTACATGAAAGCACTGCAGTTTGTAACCTCCAACAGTCCTGAACTAGAGTCAAGGTACTTCAGGCAACATTTGTTAGCACTGCATGGCATGATGGTGTGTTTGGCACAAAGTTGACATGTTACATATTAAGAATGAAGGCTACAAGTAAGACACATGATACAATGGGCAGGTGCTGCAACAAACTCATTGGATGGTTATACATTCATTTTTAACTAATTTTTTATCTTTCTGTGTTCAGAATCTTACTTTTGCTAAATTTTCTCACTGCTCCCTGCATTCAGCTGTAAGTCCTTATATGGTGTCATGACTCATTCTTTGAGAATCCAAGACATGCCCTGGATGATTTGAGATCAAGAGTCATACATTTCAAATTTATCACTATGTAGCCAACATCTGACTATGGAGTCAATGCCTGACTCAAGTAAATGTTCAGTTACTTCCAAAAGACTCCCAAGTGCAGAAGCCCTGTGGGCTTCAACAATCTGTGTTACACAGGGTGTGTGTTTGCTCCCTTCTTCCTGGTTAGGCACAGTAAAATAGTGGCCAAGATCTGGGATGGTCAATCTCAGTTGCCAACCTAATGAAATCTAGAATCCCTTGAGAGGGAAGCCCCTGGAAGGCATCTGAGGGACTATCTTCTTTAGGTTAACTGAGGTAAAAATGTTTGCCCACTGTGGGTAGCAATATTGTTTTGGTTAGGATACTGAACTATATGAAAAGGAGAAAATAAAATAAAACCAAACATCATTTCTCTCTCTTCTTCCTGGCTGAAAGTGAAATGAGACAAATTACTCCAGGCCCCTGCTGTCCTGGCTTTCCCACTGTGATAGACCTCAGACTGTCCATCAGCATAAAGGTTTCCTTTGTAAATTGCATTTGTCAAGATATTTTATTGCAGCAGCAGAAAAGTTAAACATGCCCTATATCAGTTACTTATCTGATACTGAAATAAAATACTATATCAACAAACAACTAATAAAAGAAAGAGTTCATCTTGGCTTACAGATCCAGAAGGATAAGCGTTCATCATGGCAGGAAGGTGTGGCAACAGGATCAGAAATTTGAGAGATCACATCCTCAACACACAAAGCAGAGATTAAAATGGAAGTGGGGTGAGGCTATGAACCCTCAAAACCTGCCCTCAGGGATTTACTTCCTCCAGTAATCCATACTCCCCCTCCCCCAAACAATCCTACATACTAAGGATCAAGCATTCAAATACATGAGACTGTATGGGACAAGTACTCATTCAAACCATTACAAGACGAGTTGGTATGGGACATCAGTGCACCTGCCAGGATGGTTTTATAGCATGATATCAACAAAAGGGCCTAGGAATGAACTTCTCTTCTGTTCACATTTAACCTGCCTCTCTCATTACATGGTTGATCAAAGAGACAGAAATTAGATCTTGTCTTTCTGCAGTCATGCACTGCCTCTAACAGTTGATGGCTGTTTGATGGATTTTAGAACATTAAATGAGTTTGTTTAACACATGTGCCAAAAGAACTTGAAGAGATCAAGATGCAGCTTATGAGGAAATTCTACTCAGTTTGTGAGGACAAAAGTTCAAGGCACTGCAGATGTGGAGACCGAGAGCAGTATCTAATTTTCTAGAGCACGTCGTGGTTTTTCATATTTCTTCCTTGACTGTTCCCAGAATATACAGTCAAATATTGTCATTGTACCCACTATTTCCAAGAGAATAGTAGCAGTAGAATGTTGAAATTGGAAGTCCGTAGGTATCCTGCCTGTAATCAGGTAAAAACTGGATGTTTTCCCTGCAGCCTTCCAGACTGCCACAGACATCCCATCACTCTCTTTTCTCTGTCTTCAAAATGGAATTTTAAATGTGCTGGCTTCCTCTGTCCTTTCTCAACCATGGAAGGACAGAATTGTAATCATTGTTAAGGAAGTATAGCTTCAGAAAAGACATAACGATGGTTTTCTACTCTATATACCTTTTGCCAAATGATGGAGCCTCTTACATAGCCCACACATAATCCTGCAAGTTAAAACTAGTCATGTGCCTTCTGATACGTCACCAGCCCAAACACCCTACAACTTTTTTTGACTCCTCGGTGACTGAGAGACAGCTGGGATTTTCTAGAAGTCTGGTCAAGAGAGTCTAATATACTGATTGCACTTTCTGGTTTAGCCTTTCCTTTGAATTCTAAATAAAAATATTTGTTTTTTAAATTTCTTTTCAAGAAGTTAATTAATTCTATATTAATCATTTAATCTATGAAAACGTTAATCTACTCGGTCGGTAGAAGCCCTGTAATCTGCCTGTGTCTCTACCTCCAGTTAGAACAGTGTTAACTGCCAAATATTTAGCATTTACTCTGTAAATGTGTGTATGTGTGTGTGTATCTGTATACACACATATATGTGTGTGTATATATGTGTATATATTGTATATATGTATGTATATATGTGTGTGTATGTATATACAATATATACAATACAAATATATATTCCTTATCTTTAATGTAAACATTTAAAATTATTTATTAATTTATTATTAATAATTTATTAATTTATGTGGTATATGTATTCCTGATGCCCCATGGAGCTGCAATATTCACAGAAGCTCAGAAAAAAGTATTAGATTTATTGGAGCTGGAGTTGTTAGCTGTTTGATGTGGGTACTGGTAACCAACGAGGTCTTCTACAAGAGCAGCATGTAGTCTTTACAATTGATCCTGTCTCCAGTCCCTGTAAGGAAGATATTTTAATAAAAAAGCTAGAACTGGGGAACTGGGGTCAGAGTGAAGAGAGAAAGAGGTACCCTTTCCAAAGAAAGTTTATGGATATTTCTTTACTCTAGAAAAACAGGCATTCGTGATTTTTCCTCATTTTTTTTTTATAAGTCTCTTTTATGTAACTTGCTCTTCTTTTACTAAAATTTGTTTTGGGTGAAATAAACTGAGATGCAATTCTGTGTTTTGGTTAATTATGACTGCAGTAGATATTTACGTAATGGTGATGGGTTAGGTTTTAGGTGACTTCTCTCATTTAGGTTAGGTGGTTAGGCAATCGGACAGTGGCAAACCACCTCAGAAAATGAGGTGGTTTGGTTGGCGGTGGCAGCCCCACAGAGGAGATGGTCAGGAACTGAATGGGTGAGGAGATTGTTTGAGTTGAATGAAAACAGATTATCTGAGACATCACTTATCTTTTCTGCCCAATGGTAGACAAAAGATAGAAAAAACTGTACTATAAATATAGTGTGGTTGGTTGAGTAACCAGGCTCAGTTCTTTTCTGTGTCCTGAATTAAGTTTCAATAACCAGTCATGGCTTGAGAGCAATTGAACAGTCCTCTCTACTTCTTGTCTTTGATGCTCATTCTCAGACTTGTTTTGATGACCTTCTTAGCCTGGGCCTCAATACAAGATATATGAAATTAAAGTATCTTAGCCCACAGCCTAGAACCAAGCCAACCTCACCTATAGCTTGAATTGAATAGCCATCTCTACTCTAGATAAGGAGAGCCCTAGCCAACTATCAAACTCATGAACATGATAATAAATACAAGTTTATATAAGCCACTGGATTCCATATAGTTTACTATCCAGCATTATTGTGGCAGTAATAAACATAAAAAGCATTTAAAATATGTATGCACTGTGAGCAGCAGAATGTTTAGATGTAGCTACAATCATAATAGGGTTCTAGTTAATTACCGACCTCTCTTCCCTGTGGTAACTGCCTTTTCCCAGAATTGTTCAGTTTTCCTCACTCCTCTGTATTCAACCAGGAGTGTCAAGATGTAAACTGCATTTGTATTTGCTTCCTCGTGTTGGGGCTGATGTGTTAATGTTCAAGGGCATTCTCTATGGTATTGGAATAAAGGACATTGGTTGTGGGATTTGAAGATTTGAAAATTGAAGAAAATTGGCGGTTTTCCTCGTCATCCAAGAGTGAGCATAAGAGCTGCCTAGATTATAGAACTTGACACATGACCAGAAATGTGGACTCCCTACTTATCAGAGGCAAGCAGCAAAGCTCTTCAGCAAAACTCTTTCTTCTATAGGGAATCTCTTTACTTTGCTGTTCTACCTATGTTCCTATTGGTTAGCCAGCTCTTTATAATAAACAAATCTCAATAGTCCAGTATCTCAGAACAAAGTGTATTTGCTACAGCTCACAGAGCTTCAAGTGATCTAGCTGGTTCTTCTGGTCACTAATAGACTTATGTGTCTTTCTTTGGCTGGGGGTTTGGTAAGAACTTTGCTCTATTTGGAGATCAAATATCCATCCATCCATGGTGTGATCCAGCATGACTTCTGCTATATGGACTCCACATTTCTTCACTTGAACAGGTTCATAAATGAAAGAGTAGAAGAGTTCAGAGCCTCTTGAAGTTTCATTCAGAACTGTTCCAGTGTCACTATACCATATCCTGTTGGCATAGGAAATGGCAGAAATAGCCACGACCCAAAGACTGGAGAAGCAAGTTTTTTCTCTTGACTGAAGAGCTGTAAATCTATATTGCATATGGCTAGGAACAGAAGAGAGAATGGCTACCACTTTGTAATCTACCATAATTCCTCAGGTAATTAGTGTTGTTAACATCCCCTAGTCTACAACTAGTTAAAACCAATACAGTTGTTGCCAATGCACTATGGACACTATGCAGTTATCAAACCTTACAGATGTTCAAGCCTCTCATGTAAAAGTAGCATAGTATTTACATGTAACCCATGCACATTCTTCAATATACCTTGAGGCACCCCTAGATCGCTTATGATAACTCATGGTTTATCAATGCTGTGTGAGCTGTTGTTGGACTGTATCATTAGGCAATCATGCCAAGCACAATGGTTTGCTTAATGTAGATATGACGGTTTGTTCTAATATTCTCAATCTGCACTTTATTGAATCCATAGGTCCAGAATGTATGGTTATAAGGGACCAACTATATATGCTCAACTCATTTTTACCAACTTCTACTAGTAAGCAAGTAATGTTTTAGAAAATAGTCTTTTTATTTCTCCAATACAAATACTAAAAAGGAAAGGACAATTCTATAAATGACCAGGAATTAGGGTCTGTCAGCTACTGGCCTTTCCTGAGAAATTTATTGAAATTCTTAAATGTGGAGGTCCTTTTTATTTTTACTTTTTATTATAAAAAAGTGTGTGTGTGTGTGTGTGTGTGTGTGTGTGTGTGTGTGTGTGTGTGTGTGTGTTTTGCATGCACATGTGTCTTTGTACCCTGCCTGGTATACATTGAGGCCAGAATAAAGCAACAGAATAGGCAATCCCCTAGAACTGGATTAAAGATTGTTGTGAGCTACCATATAGGTATGGAAAAACAAGCCTAGGTTCTTTGCAACAGTATCCTGTGCTCCAGAGAAGTACTAGGAAATATAGGAAGACAAGGCCCATCATCAGAATTGTCAGAATGGAGGAACTGCTTACTATCATTTCAAATGTATTTCAGAGAACATATTCTCTCTACTTATTTTTACCACTGAGAGGCATTTTCCACATTATGATCTAACTCTGAGATAAGGATGCATGGCTTTCCCATCTTAAAATATTGACTTGCTTACAGGAAACCAGAAGGTTCTCATAAACAGCTGATATGAGATAAACATTAGGTATGTAGACTGAACACTACATGGCCAAATTGCATCCATCCATGCATAGACTTCATAGGAACTGAGTCTTTCATTGACTGTGCTCTGGGGAATAATGGATGCCTGCTCTCACAATGGTGCTGCTTAATGCACAAGACAAGAAAAAATAAAGTCAACAGATATCCTTTCCTGTGGAGAGAGATAAGGGTTGTAGAGAAAGGTGTAGTCCAATGAAAGGACAAAGGGAAATAGTACTACTTGTGGTTATGTGGGCAAAGTGTCTCTAGGGTTCAACTCCTATGCTAGAGTGGGAAGGTCTGGTAGAAGGGAAGCAGCTTTTGATGAAAGAAAATCCATGGCATCCTGGGAACAGAGTTCAGTGATAGAGTTCATGTCTGCCACGTGCACGATCCTAAATCTGGTCCTAAGAACCACATACACAGGAAAAAGATGGGAAAGCAAAAGATTAAGGGAAGTGGTAAGAAAGAGGAAGAGATTAAGGAAGGAAGGAAGAAAAGAAGAAAGGAAGGAAGGAAGGAAGGAAGGAAGGAAGGAAGGAAGGAAGGAAGAAAGGAAGGGGAAAGAGGGAGGGAGAAAGAATGGAAAGGAAGAAGGGAGGGAGGGAAAAAGGAAGGAAGGACCAAGAGCTTGGCTTAAGGAGGAATGAAGATGTGAGCAGGGCCCTGTGGTTGCAGCACAGAGACCAGGCTGCAGCTGGGAAGAAAGAAGTGCTTCTACTTATGAGAAGGATCCTCAGATGACCAGGATAGCTTTCTACATATGGGTGTAGTCCAAGGATTATAAGAAGCTTCTAATGGTTTGTGACTGAGTGTGAGAGACCTGGTTTATTCAATAAGGAGGTGAAAAGATCAATGTCTGTGGAAGCTTCTGGGGCTTTCTTATTCCGATTTTAACAGTTTGATAAGTCTGTAATTTGTAGAGGAGTTGTAAGTCCTGCTCCTTGAATTTCTGCAAATTATCCTCATATGCATTATATAATAGCAATTGCTCTAGAAAGAATCCTTTCCTACTAAGTCATCATTTTCCCTGCTCTTCCTAACTTTGCAACTTCTTTTAAAGCCAGAGGGAAAGGTGGCAATTAAATCTTTCTATGTAATGACACTAAACACTTTCCTTAGGATTAGAGTTAGTACGAGGGTTCTTCTATGGAATGCAGTGGAAAATGTGAAGCTAATGTGTTAGGAAAGTTTAGAAGGAAATAATACACATACTCCTTGCTTTTGTCTCTATAGAACACTTCCTGTAAACTATCTCATATATTGGCATGAGCATGCAGGATTCTACCTACTAAACATTCTCTTAAATAGCAAGCCATGCTATTTATTCAAAAACCTATTGGTATCAACTATGTTTACTTTTTAGTTTGTTGAAAAATAAGATGTTGTAGAAATGCAATTCTCTTTATACTAATTGTCTGCTTTTGTGCACAGTTATATAGTTGGCACAATTTTGCTTGACCTTTATAGCTCCCTAATAAGGCAAGAAGGATATCATCATCTGTCCCCTTAAAGATAGTGAAAATGACAGCCAGATAAGATAAGGAGTGAATCAAGGATGTCACAAATAGCAGAACTTAAGTTTAGTCAGACCAACTTCCATATGTGAATCCTTACTATCCACAATGCTTCTGATGGCACACCTTTAAGATCCATTCACCTTCATAGTAAACATAGATATTATTGTCAGATCAGTCAGATCATACAGGTTGAGCTGCTAGCATTGACTCCTCTATCCTAAGGAATCCAAAGAGTTGTGTTTTCTGATGAAAACATCAGAAGTAACACTTCTTCAGTTTTGTGTCTGCACTGTCTCCTAGGGTACTGTCGGTGTGTACACAACTGAAGTCATTCTGCCAATAAAATATTGACTGGCAGGTGAGGAAGCTACAGGCAAGCTGCTGCCTTGGTGCTCATTGGGTTTTGTCAACTTGACACATGCCTTGACAAATCTGAGGGGAGGCAATCATAATTGAGAAAATGCCTCCCTAAGACTAGTCTGTAGACAAGTCTCTGGGGACTTATTTGTTATTATTATTAATGACTGATGAGAAAGGACCTCATTCACTGTTGACAGTGCAGTCCATTCCTGAAGCATATAGGCTGAGCAAGCCGGCACAAGCCAGTAAGCAGTGTTCTTCCATGACTTCTGCTTCAGTTCCTGCCTCCAGGTTCCTGCCTCAGGTTATTGGCCTGTTTTCCCTCTGTGATGGAGTGTTACCTGAGATTTGTAAGCTGAAATAAACCTCTTCCTTCCCAGGCTGTTTTTGGTCATGGTGTTTTATCACAGCAATAAAAACCCTAACTAAGGCACCCTTTAAAGAAATAACCCAGATGTTTTCCCCACTCGGGCGCACGTGCCATTGCTAGGAACTTGGTTCTATGACTACATCTTTAACAAAGAATCCTGACATGAGTAGGCTCTAGATGGAGAACCACATGCCAGCTAAAGCTTCTGGGGACAATGAAGGATTAAGGTACTGGAAAAAAAAATAAGACAATGAGAATGGACACTAGAAAGATAACATCCTGTTACCTTTCATCATTAGAGACAAAGTATATAAACCAATGCCCAGCTCAGCAGCAACTCCTTCATATACATTTGCAGGCTAATGACAAGTGCTCATGCTGTAGTTGAGGCCCATTCCCTTCCCTCTCCCTCACACACAATGCCTCCTGCTTCTGCTGTTTGTCCCTCCTATGTGTCTCTTGGCACTCTGCATTCATCAGCAATCTCTGCACTTCTAAGTGTTCTACAGTACTGCCGAGACTCCTCTAAATATTCGTGACTATAATACGGAACAGAAGTTTTTGGCTTTGAGTCCCTACGCTGAAGCAATTCATTCATATTGCTGAATGTAGCCAAATATACTCGCCTCTCTAGACAGAGCTCACTATGTGTTTATTGTCATTTATTGACTTAGTAAAAATATCCCAGTTATCTTTGCAACTGCACAAAAATGCTATTACAAATATTTTTATACATGGTTCCTTGTGCACCTGTACAAGAATTTCCTCAGGGAACATACCTGGACATATCATGACTAGTTATTAGATATCAGTACACACTACATTTAATCAATTGTACATTCTCTTGACCATAATGTTAAATATTACAAGCTTGTCACATAGTCTAACATCTAAAAGGACTTTTTATTAGAATGAAGTAGCAGGACTATTTTACATTGCCATAGAGAAGATGCTGCAATTTTCCTCTTTACTGCCAACATTTGTCTTCTAAAATAAATGTGCATGCACATTTGTAAAAGTTTTATCCCTAGTGACTAAATATGGCAATGCCTAAATATCCACCTACAAGCAAAATGGATGAATTGTAATACTGTACACACTAGGACACATTTAAAACAAGAAACCTAATTGCTACATTCAACAAAAGGAATGAATCCCAGAGACATTACATTGAGAGAAAACATCTAAACCAAAAAGAATAGTCTAGGATTTCATTTATATGTGTACTATGTGTGCAATTAAGATGTCATTCAAAATAAATGTATGTGCCTTATTAAATGGAAAGAAGGGATAACAAGTAAG
This sequence comes from Arvicanthis niloticus, assembly GCF_011762505.2. Classification (NCBI taxonomy): domain Eukaryota; kingdom Metazoa; phylum Chordata; class Mammalia; order Rodentia; family Muridae; genus Arvicanthis; species Arvicanthis niloticus. The sequence goes on along the minus strand of NC_047660.1, from coordinate 97,450,887 downwards.
AGAAAAGGCTATGCTGGTCAGATTGCTCAATGTGTAGCAACTCTTCCAGACAAGCCTGATGACATGATGACAACCTGAGCTGTTCCTGGTGGCCAATGTTGGAAGGAGAGAACCAACTCTGATAGATTCTCTTCTGACTTCCCTATATCTGCTGTGACATGTGCACACACACACACGCACGCACACACACACACACACACAGAAGCATGGATGCACAAAAACACACACTAGACATATACACACATGCACACCCAGAGACATACATACACATGCGCAGACACACACGTACACACACTGCCACATGCACAGACTCACTCATAAAATAAAATTTTAGCACAACAAAATATTTTTAAAGAGAAAAGATAAATCTTTAAGGGCTTTTAAATTTCAATTTTGAATGTGCTGCGTGACACAAATGCAGAAGAAAAAGTATAAGAGCTCAGTACAAAGGTCTCAAACCAATAACACTTTTAAAATAGAACAAATTATCAATAAGTTTGATTGGGCTTCCTCCAGACTTGCAGAATTAACAAATTATTAACTTCAAAATGAAGTCCTTGGGTTTGTTCTGGGCAAATTTCCTCAAATTGTGCTACCTGTCTGCTCTCTTGGCCCTATTGCCCTTGCTGTGTTCCTGTGGAACCAGGTTTTGTTGCTAATTTGATTTCATCCTTAAGGATAAATTTCCTCACAGCATCTCTGTTTGTGTAGAGATTCACACACCTGCCAGAGAGAAAGTACCTACAAAGCCATAACTGAATCAAAGTGACCTGAGGCTTATGAAAGTTAATTAGAAGTGTAGCTTTTGTGTCTGCCACAGAAACCTGAGTAACTCATTGCTTTTCTTAGTTGTGCAATGAAGAATTCATTTTTACCTGCCTTGTTTTAGATTCTAGAGAAGTAGGTGAGTTCTGTACACAAAGTTAGCCCTATTCTGTAGTCAAGTATACCCTGTCACAACTGAGCAGAGAAAAGTGAATGAAGTGTCCTGTGGCCTTGAACACCACATGTAGGTACATGCACACGCAAGCGCGCGCACACACACACACACACACACTTACGCACACACAGCCACTTCTTCCTGTTTTGTTTACTTTTGGATTTTTTACCTTCCTTGGCTTGGGCAAACCTCCTGTTTTGTTTCTACTTGTCTCCACTACACATTACAACCACAGGAAAAGTACCAAGGCCCGGTGACCTGTCATTTGGGCCCTCGTGTATCAAGAGTACAAATTGGTTTCTATAACATCTAGGCTATCACAGACATGCAGAATACTGTCTGTTAAATACATGACTCTGTGAAGAAATGAATGAAGAATGTCTTATCTAGTGTTATATACACATTGTGCCAAACTTACTGGTTTGAAATATACTTGTTTTTCCTCGATGCTTCTGAGAGTTGTGAACCTGGGCACAGCTCAGATGGACTATTATCTCAGTGTCTTTTACACACTGCAGAAAAGGTGTCCAAGGGATGCAGTATTCTCTGAGCAGGGGCTGGACTTGTGTTCAAGCTCCTCTATGCCTTGAGGAGGGTTCAACTCCTTCTGCATTATGGAAATGAGGCTCTCAGTTCATTGGAGACTCCAACATGACAGCTTGCTCCAGTGAGAGAGTCTTCTGGTGAACCAGAGGTCACAGTCTTCTGTGACTTAATATCCACCATAACTGCTACTGTATGTGTTTGTTAGAAGCAAGTCTATTATTCAAGACTTTCCTCAGACAGAAACGGTTACCCAGGGCACAATAGCAAGGGGAACAGATATTCATAGGGGCCACACCAGATGCTGCTGATCACAGATATCTACTTCACAAGACCATGTGGAAGTTCAGAATGAGGTTCTATCTAAGAAAGACACCGTGAGCTTACTGTTTGTTCTTTCTAAATGGCTTGTTCCCCCTGGAATGCACATCATTGACATCTCCTTATCTTCCATGATTTAGTTTATGTGTCTTTACCCCCACGAGCAGTTCTCTAAACATTACAGTACAGTCCTTGAGGCACCACACTCACACTTTAAAGCCAGAATTCTTTGGATTTTAAGCCTTCACATGTAGTTATTTCACTTGTTCATTGTCAAGCTCCTCCCACAAGACCCAAGCTCCCTGTGGGTGGGACCCAGCTGCTTATATCTGTCTTTCTCTTACTATAACCTCAGACAGGTGTATTCTAAGACAATGCTGGAAAGCATCATTCCTGTATAGGAATGAAATAGATTTTCTTTATAATATTAGTGCCCAGTAGATGAGGGGTTGTTTAAATAGTTCTTCTGAGGTTTAGAGGCAGAAGGGAGGTAGCCTGGGAGACTTCTGAGATTTGAGATTTTATATTGCAACAAGAACAAAAAATATGCGGGATGTAAGTTATTGATAAATTGCAGTGGCAAACTTGGATGGCCTAAATCTGGAAGCTCAAGCAATGCTAGGCTGCTGTCATCTTAGTGTCTCAGATGTTTGTGTTTAAAATCTTTGTCGTCCACCCCAGCTCCTCTGTCAGGCTTCTTTACATCAGTCTCTCACTCCTCCATGCTCTTTCCCTCAGTTCTGCCCAAGGCCTCAAAAGCAATGGCTTGATTTTCCAGTCGTAGTATATTTTCAGCTTAGTGAGCAACTATTGTCTTTCTAATTATCAACATAAGCCTTGCATAAGAGGTCAAAATACAAACCAATTAATATGTTAAAGATCTGAAAGACCAAGCTGCCTCTACTATGTGATTACCTCCCATTCACCAAGCCTTTACACTATGTAACAGACATTTAGAGAGAACAGGCAGGCATGCTGAGTCACCCCTGTAAACCCAGCCCTTGAGAGATAGCTGTAGGAACATCAAGAGTCTGAAGCCAACTGAACAACGTGGAAAAATCCTGACTCAAAAAAAAAATGCTGAGAATTTAGGTCAAGCCAAGTCTGTACTTGCCTATATATGAGTTTCTAAATTCAATCCCCAGGAGGGGAAAAGACAAAGAGATAAGGACAGACAGACTGAAGATTTAGGAGGGAGGGAGCAGGCTGAGTTGTTCTAGTCAGGGGACCAATAAGCATATTGTCTTGAGTGTGCCATTTTTAGTCCTCCCATATCCAGTAAAGGCTTTGCAGGAGTTATTGTAATTCTAGAGCCAGTGTCCCTGCAGAAACTTCACTCCCAGGAGCCTAGCCCCAAATGGAGCTCTTATACCTCATGTCAAATTTCCCTTGCCTTATAAGCCTCAAGATGACAATGAAAAATGCCAAGTGGCTTCTTCTGAAGTTTTGTCAGAAGACAACAGGAAACATGCACTTGTGTAACAAAGGGAGATGTTTGCAATAGAAGGGCAGAGTGAGCCCTCTTCAGGAGAACTGTCTCTGAGCTTTCAGACTGGTGCAGTATCATTTACAGGGACCAAATACCATGAAAGGATGCTAATTGGGTCTAACATAGCTCTCAGCATCCTGGGTAACCAAGGATAGTGAGAAATAGTCAGGATTCCTGTGGGAATACAGGTTGTCACCAACTCATTTGAAACCTGCCCATATGCAAATGAAGTATCTCTAAAACCCAGACACCGAAGCCAGGGGGCTTCATCACACAAGCAAGCGGTGGACTGAGGACATAATTAAATCATTAAAGTATTCGTCATGCAGAAATGGGAGCCTGTGCTCACTCTCCAGAACACATGTGAAAAATCTGAGGGGGAAGAACATATATGTAATCCCAGCCAAACAGGTGAAACAGGCAGGTCCTGAGGCTTGCTGGGCAGCCACTCTACCCTACTTAGCAAATTCCAAGTTAAGGTGAGAGACTCTTTTTCAAAAACAAGGTGTACAGCACCTGAGAAATAACATCAATAGCTGACCTTTGACCTTTATACACATGCACGTGGACACACATGAACATGCACATGGAAGCATATTAGTATTATAAACCAAGAGCCTTCTCTTTTGGCTAAGTACTGTGCATAACTATTTTATACATAAGAAAGGTGCAGCTGACGTAGGTTACAGAATGGTGTGTGGAAGGACTCCAGATTTGACTTCAAACCATTTGTCTTCACTGGTGGATAATGAAGTTGCTTCATGTCACACACACACACACACACACACACACACACACACAAACACATTCTCTCTCTTTTCTCTCTCCTTCCTCCCCTCTTTCCCTCCTTCACTTTCCTTCCCCCACCCCTGATGGGGGTGTTTACCCTAAGTCAACCTTAAAACACTTATTTACAAGAAAAGAGACTAATGGATTTATTTCTCATTCTTCTAATGGTACAAAGAGTTCTCTGGGTATAAGTAAATATCCATCTAAATGCAAGCAGTCACTTTCCTAAGCCGTCTGTAAATGAGAACTCTCTGGTTACTAGAGTGAGAACATTTGCCTGAGCACAATGGTTCCCATTCTCCAATGGCAGTTTTCCTCCTATGTTTAAGGTATTGCTGAAGATCTTCTATTGGGATTAAGTTACTGGAGGAAGAGCAAAGGATGAGGGCAGAGAAAGACAAAAGCTCTGAGACACACACAGAACTCTTTAAAAATTCTAATGAACTTATTTTAGGAAAAAGTGAGATGGGTGTTAGATTTAAGAGCAACTTCCACAACTGAGCTGTAAACAGATTGTTAACTGCAACAAGCTCCCTCCCAGGAGAAACCTGAAAATCGGGCATGCCTTGCCAAGTAGTTAGAGATGCAGCTGCTGTATAGCAGACAAGCAAGGACACAAATAAGAACAAAGTGTCTTGACGAGCATGCATGCTATAATTGACATGGATGCATGCAATAATGAAATCCATGTCTCTGTGTGCTAACCATAAAGGCAAAAGGACAGGTGATGGCGTGGAAAGAACATGAACTTTGCTGACATAGCCTTCTAGAGCTAAATTTCACTATGGCTTGCTTACATGTGACCTTGAGCTAGCACCTCGCCTTGGTGGGCTTGGGTTTTCCTTCCATGTTTGCCAAGCTGTATCATAAGCTTTTGGGCAGACACCATGTCCTGTGACATTCTAAATTGATAGCAGCTGCTTAAGAACACACAGAGATAAGTTGGGCTGATGCTTTCTTCACATCTGCCTTTGCTCCTGAACATTCACTCAAACTGCCAGTCAGAACACACTGACGTAAGTGAACTGAGTATGGGCAGACGGACTTCACTGAATTTTCTACTCTTTTAGATTTTTTATGCATGTTTTAGCTGCAAGTATCTGTGTGTAACACATGTATGCTCTCAGACATTACAAGAATGTGTCAGCTCCCTAGTACACATGTTTGAAAAAAAAGTTAGGTTTGACTGTGTACATATATATCCCCAAACCCAGTGTTGTGGAGGATTGAAACAGGAGGATCACTGGGACTGGCAGTCAACCTAGCTCCAGTTAATGAGAGATACTATCTCAAGGTAGTAAGGCAACATGTAACAGAGTGCAACAAATGACATTCTCCTCTGACCTCCCTCTATCTGCAGGTCTGCATGCACATGGGCACATGCACACATGGACACATGAGCACATGGACACATATATACACACACAGAGTTTTCTGCATCTAGGTCCAACCAGATAAATGATATATGCCATGGCACACAGTTGAGTTCACTGCTGTCTCTTGAGACAGTGGTTACAAAGACCACAAAGCACGCTCACTGTGGTAAGCTACCAGCCTTCCATGTTACTATTTGCAAGACATCTCTCTAATGAAAACTGTAGGAAGCCCCGGATCTCTGAGTGCCATTTTTACAGAACATTAGCCTCTCCCCCACCCCACTGCTGAGACTAAGAGTGTCCTTTTGTTTTCTAATTCTAGAGATACAACTAAAACACCAGAGAAAACTTGGCAATTGAGCCTTTGAAGCCAACCTATATTCCAGACCCCACCCACTGGAAATGTTTTGGCACATTAGTTTTGCTTATTTTGGACTTCATACAAATGGAAGTATGAGACCCACACACATGGTACTTGATGTAAATGATATTGAGGGGTACTTTACCACCCTGTGTCAGCCTCTTTTGCACCACTTCATGTCTCCAATTTGCTCATATGATTATAGGGAGTGGTACCTTATTCATTACTATGTTTTATTTCAGTGAGTGACTGCAACAATCTCCTTTTACTCATTCTACTGTTTATGAATCTTTGTATTTTTTCTAGCTGGAGGAGCTGTCTGCACAGTTGTTTTGACCCATTTTATGCATGCTATTTGATAGATGTTAGTGCTTGTTTCTATGTCATCTAGACCATAAGATATATATGTTCAGCTTCAGTAGCTATTATAAACAGTTTCCTAAATTACTTTTACCAGTAAACACTGCTCCCCGCGAGGTCAGAAAACGATGAACAGACCTGGCCATGCTACCCTTATATTGCTTTTTCCCTCATGTGTAGATCTAGATTTTAATGTGTGTGTGTATACATGGTGTGTGTGTGTGTGTGTGTGTGTGTGTGTGTGTGTGTGTGTGTGTGTGTGCATGTGTGTGTGCATGAGGGTGTTGGGGTGTGGGGGTGAGGGATATAGGCGGTGGGATGTAGGGGGAATAGATCCTGAAACCAGAAAGGGGGCTCTAAGAGGGAAGACAGGTCTTCATGACACCAGAATCCATATGATCAGAGCAGAATGGAGGGTAGTGAGGGAAGTGGGGAGAAAAGGCAGAGGGATGGGAAGGAGAAAAGTTGGGGAGGGAAACCAATAAGAATGAAAGTGTATCAAGGAGTCCCAGCACTTCTTGTGTTAATTTGATACATGAATGAATAGCTGTTATAAAAGCCCACATAGCCACATAACTCTCCCCAGGGACCTTGTTACCAGGTAGGTGCAGGGATATGTCAAGGATTTCCCCCTCCTGTGGGCACTTTTACTAATCTTACTGCGGTAATTAGAATGGAGGAGACTTTGAGGATTTGTTAGTTGGCAGGAAAGATATAAAATAAGCAGAGGGGTTAAGTATTTGAGGATAAATACTGTTTTTAATTCTGCTAGAATCCTTTATTATTTGCCATTAGCTATTAATCAATATTCTCCATGGACCACTCAGAGGTATTTCACATCCGGGCTTAATTAGAAACTGAAATATCTTGGATCCTGTAATCAGGGGCAAAGCCAATTAGATCTTCTAATAGAGTATAGCTCATGTCCAATGATAACCCCAGATTTCCTCTGGTAAGGGTTCAGTGTGTAGCTCCTGCTGCCAAGAGACAGATTCTCAGCCCCTCTGATATTTGTGGATAAGACTTCACCACTGAGGACCCCTGTTTTTTCTCTGTGCATTTTGAATATTGTGGTTATCTTGCTTAGATGGAACTATAGTTCTTTCACAGTGAAACATAGCAGAATCTAGGGCCAGGCAACATAATCCATGTTTAGAAACCCAGAAGGCTTAAGATGAGGCCAGGAAAGTACAAGGTCAGACGAATTTGGACTACCCAACAATTCCTGGTTTCCAGCAAGCAAACTAACACACAAATGCACACGTTTCAGTCTCTAGAAAAAATTATAAACAACTACTTAAAGACTGAAGATCAATGAAGGGAATTGGATATAAGTGTTCTTCCAACTTTGTGAATTCTTAAGTTCTTCCTTAGAACTTGCCAGGGTATATCCTACCAAACAGGATGACCAACAGTGGCTGCAGACAAAATGGCAAAGAGTTCTTCCCTACTCTCCTGGATATCATCTTAAGTTATCCAGTGACAATGCTTCATAAATGCTCGTCTTGGGCCCCCTTTGGCTTCCTGGTTTCCATGCTTATGAGCCATGGTTTTCTCTACAAAGGCATCAGACCAGCCTCTCAGAAATCAAAGAGAAGGAGATTTGGCACAGTGTTGGTTCCCAGTTGTTGAATACAGATGCTGGCATGTTGGAATAGTGTTACCTTGGGCAAACTGCTTATGTATTGTGCGTCTATCCACCCGGCTTTGAAGCGAGGAGAGGAGATAATTAACCCTAGGTCAGTAGTGATACTGAACAAAGTCCTGCAGAGTGCTTCAGCAAAACCCTGCTTTTCCTGTTGTTGCTTCTACTACTAAGAGTTGCACAGCATAGCTCTGACAATGGTAGATCCACAGCTTGATTGGGACAGTACAAACTTACTCTCGGGCACCACACATGGGGTAAACTATTTGCTATTTTTGTGCACTTTGTATATACTCAATCACCACTCACCCCCATGAGGTTGAAATTGTCTTCATCTCTATTTGACCAATAGGGGAAAGAAAGTAAGAGGACTGCTAAACACCGTGGTCAAGATCTTATGGTTAATTAATGCTACAGTTAGTGCTCCAGCCCAGAGGGTCTGCCTCTGTCATGTGTGTTTTCCCTTAAGCACATACAGGATAAAACCTCTGCTTATCAAGAATGAAATTATGAGACTAAAGAGATGTTCCACTGGGTGAAGTACATGTAAGAATGGGTGAGTTTGAATCCCGTAGCTCACCTTTAAAAAGCCAGACATGCTGTGTGCATTTGTGGCCCCAGTAGTAGTAGGTGGATGCATTTAGAGCCCACAGGCTCATTAGTCAGTCACCTACTTGGCAAGGTCCAAACCAGTAGAAGACCCTCAAAAGTAAATGAAAGTGGATGGTTCCTGGGGAATGACACCTCTCACCTAAACACACACATGCACACACACACACATGCACACACAGACACGCACGAATGCACACATGCACACATTCCATATGTAAATGCACTTATACACTGTATAAACACATAAAGGAATGCAATGTACAAAGAAAGTTCTAGACTCTATTATCATAACCACGAGGTCTATCACCTTTTAATTTGATTCATTCCAATGTAATACAAATGAACAATTCTTTGTTTACATGGGGCTGGGCATCACAGATGCAGAATTTTAGGCATTGAACTCGGCTCCAGATGAAGCAAGAGAGAAACACCTTAAGATCTTAAGATGGAGATGTCTAAGATGTGTTCTCCATGCTGATTGGGAAGGTGACAAGACCAATGAGTGGAGTAACAATCTTCCTGAGGTAGGCCAGCTGGCTGACCAGCAGGCCAACCATACCACCATCTAGGTTAGTGTCTTCCATAGTCAGATCTTCATGTTCGAAGCCAGGAGCAGTCAAGAGCTCACTGTGTGACCCAACCATGTTACTCAGCTTCTCCGTTACTCTGTGCTCCTTACCGGGGTAGCACAGCAGACATGAGCTATGACAAGTGTACCCTTAGGAAAGTGTCACCTAGGGGGTTTGTGTAGAAAGAGACATGAAAGTCAAGCAAGTGAGCTAGAAGATTGGTTCTGGCAAATAGGACCTTGTACTGGCAACAGATCTTAGTAGAACTTTTAGTTTTCAGTACTCTGTATCAAAATGATAGGAATAAAGGCTCTCTCTGTGTCTATTTCTGTCTTTCTGTTTCTGTCTCTGTGTCGCTGTCTCTGTCTCTGTTCCTGTGTCTGTCTCTTTGTCTCTGTGTCTCTTTCTTTAAATCTCTGTCTCTCTATCTCCATCTCCCTCTATCTGTCTTTCTGCAACTTTTTCTCTGTCTCTCTCTCACTCTCTCTGCACAAGTGTGTGTGTGTGTGTGTGTGTGTGTGTGTTGTGAGTGTGTGTGTGTTACATTAGCCCATGTACTTAGAGAATGTTTTCTTATTTGGAGACTACTATTTTCCCAGTTTTCTACATTAAATTTTTTTTGTTTATAAAATAATGTTCATAATAGGAACGCTCCTTGACAGACACAAGAAATGTACAAATATGTCTTCATTTGTGTACTACTTTTAAATGAATTTGTTTACATTTTTTTATTTCTGTGTTTATTGAGATAGCTCTTGCTGTTTTGCTCTGGCTGACTTAAAGCTTCCTGTAGAGCCCAGACCAGCCTCAAATTCACAACCCTCCTGCCTCAGACTCCTGAGTGATAGGATTATAGTTATGTGTCACTATGCCCAGCTTTAAAAATATTATTTCCTCACTATAAAAGCTTCAAACTTCAGTGTTATCTGAGTATAAATGGCTATATTCTTTGGGAGAGGGGAGGCAGGCATGAGGGCCACTAGGATAAGCCAGTGGATATGCCTGTGGAGGTTAGAAACAGAGAGAATGGTCCCCAGAGGGTAAGTGGTGACTAGAGGGATGGCAGTGGCTGGTGAATCATGACTCATGCTCTGCTGCTGCAGCATCTCCATCTTCTTGTCCCATAGGAAGTCGTGCTCTAAGCACAGACAGAGCAAGGTTAAAGATCTGCACTTTCCTCCCATCTCACAAGAACCCATAGTGATGCCCACTTTGGGGTCTCCACAGGAGACTGATTCATGCACATCACTTTCTACCTAGTACTCTCCTCTCCCCTGCACTGGAATATAGGCCCTTAGGCAATTCCTGGAGGAGTTCTGAAGCTCAGAAGTCCCAGGCTATCAAAGGCTCCCAACTACAGACTACAGAGATAAGAAGGAAGCCAGCCAGAGCACAGGGAGCTGCCAGGACCAGAGCAGCAGGCTTCTTGCATTTTAAGCAGCATATGCAAATTAAATTAGCATGGGTTTCACTTCCCCGGTGTGGCTCAGCCGCTCTCTCCAATAATTCCCAAGCCAAACTGACCCAGTTTGAAATGAATATCAGGTTTAATTTTAGAGGGATTTATTTATCCTTGTCTCAGGCTCTGTGTATTTTTTTCCCGTTTGACTTCATAAACATCCAAGTGCATTATTCCCAGACAAGCAGAATCCTGCTGACAGCCATGGGATAGACGACCATGTGTAGGAGAGTGAAACTGCCTAGCATTGAGGGAACAGCTGAGGCCCTGTTGGACTGGAGGAAGCTTCTACACCAGGTCATTTTCCTCTGCCAACCTGAAGGTTTTCTATTGGGGTCCCTTGAAATGGAAAAATATCAGAGTTTAAGGTGATTTTAAGCTTGGTTACACTAGGGTTTGGCAAAAATCTGGTGGCATTCATTGTAAACCCTGAACATCTCATAAAAATCCAGTTCAGGGCCAGTGACATGGCTCAGTAAATTCAGGCAGTTGTCACCAAGCCTGGGAAACTGTGTTAAATCCCCAGGGCCCACTGAGGTAGGAGGCTAGAACTGACTCCTGCAAGTTGTCCTATGACCTCCTTACATATACACACAACTGATTAATTAATTAAGTATAAAAAAAAACACCAAACATAACAAAAACATAAACAATTAACAGCCCATATGAATTGTTCCTTGAATCTATATCCAAAAATACTTCTGACCAGAGCCAGAGGCACAGTACATTTTGTTTTGACTGTTTATGCACTGGGAATTCTGTGCAGAACTCTATCAGTCACTTTTGTCTCTCTTCTGCAAGCTGAGAGCTCCCAGGAGGCCCCAGCTACCTCTGCTTCCTGCCCCATTGACATGATCATAGCCCAGAATAATGTTATGTCTTCAGGGATGAGTAAGAGCAACTTCTAGACCAGTTGCTCTTGTCTGGGACAATCTTGACACCCCATTCAGTTTTCTATTCTATGAAGAATAGAGAAAAGACGCTAAAGCCCAGGATGCTGTGAAATGTGCTCACCGCACAGCGTAGGGGACAGCCCTCTTCTCACCCTCTCAGCAAAGATTTAGCCAATCCCACTTTGAAGCCAATTAGCACTGCTATGGCTCAACACTCTCCACCTCCAAGCCATGGGTAAATTTGCTCATGTGACCAAACCAGCTCAGTCAACAGGGTCTCCCAGGAGGGAGTGAGGATTAAAGAAAGAAAAGACAATTAGACAACCTTATAACACAACTCCTGCCAGTTCTGAAACTGAAGAAGTTTTTTTTTTTTTTTTTTCCCAGTCTGCTTTTATATCATTCCAGGTACATACAAAGAATATGGTTAGTCCTAAGGTATAAATAAAGTAGTCAAGGAACAAACAAGTCATAAACAGAGTACTTAAGGAACAAACAAAGTATAAACAAAGGTCCCATGATTACTGTATTCAGAGGCTTAACAAGAGCCATCAAGAAACAAAGAACACACTCCTCAACTGTATTCATCTTGAGCCTACTTCCTTGTCCTAGCCCAATGTCACATCCTAGGCTTCGAAAACTCTCCACTCTCATGTATGCTTGTAATCCCTGGCTAAGAAAAGGTATCATTTTTGATTTTGTGGCCCTTCTAGGGACACCATCAAGCTTACTGAAAAGTGGGTGTTTGTCTTCTTCAGCATGGCTCCACGTGCTGAAGATAGGGGTTATTTTCCTCAAGGGGAACCAGTGAATTGCAGTATCTCACTTCTCTGGCTGCTTCCCTGGATCTGGACAACACAGAAGCTCAGCCAAAGCCCCTGTCCCCCCCCCGCCCCCCCCCCGTGGTCACCTTTGAGCTGTTCATCTGGCCTCACATCTTTATAGAGACACTTTAGGGTGTTGCATCCCCTGTCACTGCTACCTTTGGCTGTCATCTATTAAGGTCACAGAACTTGATAACATTTCTGGAAACCAGAATGTGAGCAACACCACCTCTGACAGAGAGGTAGAGAAACAAGCTCCAGTCCACAAGTCCGCAGCAGCCTTTACTCAGCACAGGCCAGGATAGACACTGCACAGGTACGCTGCCTGCTGTGAGTACAAGGGCTGCCACCACTAGCTTGGGAACTGTGGGTAAAATGCTTCACCACAATGAGGCCCAGTTTCCTTAACTATATGGTAATGGCAGTCTCCCAGTGGACACTACATGAGAAAATTCATTGATATTCCATAGAGTTCCCACTGCCTCACAGCCAGTGCTTAGTGAGGAACTTCTATCACTGTGTTGTGGCAGCTATGTGTCTGCTGTTGTACTGCTGTTAGTTTTGGAGATCAAATGGCGTTTACACCCCAGAGCTGCCATTTAGTATACACTTGACTGTAAATGACAATCTAACTTCCCAAACCTGGGTTTACTCATTTGCAAACTCAGCATTAACCATGGATGCATTATTTACCTCACAAGGTACTGTTGTTGAACACTAAATTAAGTGAAACACTGTGAGTAAACATCATAAGCTAGGTCCTGATGACACTCATTAGCATGTAAAATTATTACTTGAACAATATTTTTAAAACATATTTTTTTAAAAAGTAGTATTTTGTTGGGTTCTGTTGTTGCATCTAAGTTCTAAAGTTATATCAGCAACTGGATTCTGAAAATGCCATAGCTAGCAGAGAAGTTAGATGTTTACTTTTAGAAACTTCACGACAGATCAGGAAGAATGCTTACTAGGCTACTCAGGCAGCAGTTCTGTGATGGCCTAATGTACTTGCTAGACTCTGGAAAGCTTAGCGCATGCAGCACATGAAGTTTCAGATTAATCAGTAGTTAACAGACAAAGGTAAATCTTCCTGGGAAAGAAAATTAGACCATAGTAATCTGTTCCTCATTATATGCTGGCTATAATATCCCAGTGGCACAGTACCCCAGGTTGAATAGTACTGCTTAACACATTCACTTAGGGGTCTTCTTAGCTTTCTTACTGCCTGCAAACACACACAACTATATTTTACAGGAAAATTGTCCCACTTCTACAAGATGCCACTCTACCCAAAAGCAAAGTGTTTGTTGCATCTCCACCTACACAAAAGTCAGAATGTATGATGCCTTCCAGCCTCCATTCCTGATATAATCTTGAGGTCCACTGGTAGTTCTTTTAGTCATTGATTCAGTTTGGTGTGTGAGCAATGAGCAGATGCTTGCCAAGTAAAGTAAGAAGGAAAGAAAGAACCTTCAGAACACAAGTTATAACCTATGTGAAGACCCAGGAAAGGACTCAGGACGGAGAGACCATCCTATATGAAGGTCTAGGCATGGATCCAAGATAGAGGGAGCATCCTGTGTCTTAAGGCAATGGTTTTAGATGGAGGAACACTCTGTGTGAAGGCACAGGCAACGAGAAGGTCTAGAGGCATGGGAAGTGCAGTGTCAGAAGTTTGTGTGGCCAGTGCAGGGTCACAGTAGAGAAGGTGATGAAGCACTGGTAGGGACTGAGCCTTTTCCAAGAGTGTTTTGATTAGGGTCTTGGTCTCTACTGCTACCCTGAGCTGAAACCATTGGTAAAGTTAAGGTAGAGGATGTCATAAGAGCTCAGATTGTCATGACATAATTGCACCAAGGGCTTCCTGTGTTTGAAGGCCTATCTAGTTGCCTTCTCTTGCCAGAAATGGTCTCACCTCATCTCCAAATCTGGATCCCAGGTTTGGCTTCTGCTTACCAAATGTACCCATTTCTGTCTGCATTTCTCACACTCAAGGAGGCCTCCCACAAACTCCAAACAAGGAAACAAGGAAACATACAATCTACTTGCTGAAGCACAACTGCTCATACAGAGGGTAAAACACCCCTGCAGTGACAAACAATATGCTCTCCTTCCTGGCAAGTGGGTTGCCTTCTATCTTCCAGAAATACAAGAATGGAATATGTCACCTCTCTAACCCTAGAGTTTCTCTATCTGGTGCCAAAGCTGGCTCAACCCACGGAGCACACCCAGGCCTGTGTCTGCATTCTCACATGAGTGAGAGGGCTGAACCACAGTTAACTATGCTGGCAGGCAGCTGAGCTCCTCCAGCTGGTATTCTAGGAACTGAGGTGCAAGGAGAGAGAAAGAGAGCAGTAATTTGCTCTAGACCTATCTGGAAAAGCATCTAGTATGGCCATTCTTTTTCTTCAAAGGATAATAGTCTGGATATCTTGAAGGGTAAAATGGTTTGGCAGTTGTGCGCTTACAGAAAAGGCTATTTTGGTCAGGCATTTAAATGTGTAGATTTTTAAAAATACATCAATTATACCTGGAACCATGACTTAGAGAGCACCCACTGATACAGACAATATAGTGGATGTGAAGAAGGTCTTCTCAGTCTTGTGAAGCTTTTGATCTATTAGCAGGGAATTAATAGATTAAGATTGGAATAGCTTGGTAAATGCTGAGAAAAAATAAAACACAATGGCATGGACTGGGAAGGAGCTGTTTTCTTAGCTGTAGTGATCCATAAGCAAAAATCCCTACAAGAGGAGGGAGATTTACCCTAAAAAAATAAACTTTTAGAGAGAGGCAACATGATCTATCTGTGAGACCATCTCCCAGGTAGGCAGCACAAAATAAATAGCTTGCTGTGACTTGCTGTGATATGGTGTGGTGGGGCGTTGTTTGGTGGGGCATGGCGTAGTGGGGCATGGCATGGTGGGGCATGGCGTGATATGATGTAGCTGACCACACAGGACAGGGAGGGAGGTGGTAAGAAAGGAAATCACAAAGGATGGAAGGATCTAGATCATACAGTGTTTCAAACTCCTGACTAGGTTGTGGAGTATAAGCCAAGTATTAAGATTTCATTTATACCTTGAGAAGAACACCCTTGCTGTTCTGTAGAAGCTAACTTTTTAGGATGAGCAAGAATGACTGAGTGGGCAGGAGGAATCTGATGGTCAAGTGTGAGACAGGGGTGGTAGGTACAGTTGGAGTTGCAAACTCTGTCTCTCTCAGGAAAAACAAAAGCAAAACAAACAAAAAACACCAAAAAACAAAACCACAAAACAAGTGAACAAACACATGAGAATAAGTAGAATAAACATGACCAGTGGACTGGGTTTGAAACAGGAAAGGAGGTGAATATACAAATGATTCAATAAGTTTTAATATGAGAGTAGGAGAGATGAGGCAATCTCTATAAAGGCAAAAAAATAAAAAAAGGAACTAGGTTGGTGGTGAAAAAGTTGCTGTTTCTCCTTTTTCAAGTTATCTTTGAAATTTTTTATTCAATATTTTATTTATTTTATTTATTTACATTTACATTTCAGATGTTATCCCCTTTCTCCATCTCCCCCCCCCATTAATCCACTATCCCATCCCTCCTCCTCCTCCTTCTTTTTTGCTTTTATACCCTTTAAATTATATGCAAGTATTAAGGTCAGTTCTAGGTTGAGAAACTAGCAATACAATAGATACAAATTGTCAAGGAACAAGCAAGACAATAAACCCAGATAGTCAAAGAACAAGCAGGACAATAAACAGAGTTCCATGATCACTCCTGTGATCACTATTTCTAAGGACTTACCAGGATGACCAAAATATCTGAGCCCTGTCCTAGCCCAAAGTCATTTTCACACCTGAAGCCTACTTCTTTGTTCTAGCCTAAGATTTAGATTCCTGCCTGTAATTACCTCTTTGTTCTAGCCTAGGATTTAGATTTCTGCCTAAAGTCACTTCTTTGTTCTAGCCTAATATCAGATTTCTTCCTGTAGTCCCTTTCCTTGTCCTTGGCCAATGTCAGATTCCTGTCAGGCAACCCCAAAAGCTCTCCACATCTCCCCCCTTTTTTATTGCATAAATCAGAATGAGCCTGTCTTAGGTTGTCCTGACAAAAATGCCTTCCTTACTCATCGTGGAATATGTATTATTAAAAGCAATGTATTTCTGTCTTAGGTTGGTAAGGCTCTGTGCAGAATCTTGTCTGCCCTTGCCTTGCCAGCCTGTTAAATTAATAACTCTGTCTAGAAGTCCATTTTCAGTTTCTATCTTTCTTTTTTTATTATTCTTTTTTCCTTTTTTCCTTTCTTTTTTTTTTATTCTTTTTTTTTTTCCATTTTCAGTTTCAAGTCATGTGCTTTGACTGTCAACCTGGTGATGTAGTTAGAGACAAGCTTTAACATGATGGGCAGGAATAAAACTATTCCCAAAACAAAAGAGGCTAGCCTGATCAAACTATATATGCCATTCCTGAGGTTTGACCAAAATGAAAATAGTGACCTCAAGCCATGAATAATTTTATCAGCATTATCTGCAACATCAAAGCTCAACAGAGCAGCATTCTTTAAATTCATAATCTCACTATGCAAAGTTTAAACATCCAGAGAGGTTTTAGAATTATGCCAAATAGCCAGGATTGGCTATGGGACTGTAGGTCTTCAACCCCGTCAGAAATCCAGAAAGACTGAGTTAACTGAAATTATGGGAAGCACTAAGCATAGCTTCTAAAACTTAGCCAATTTATAGAGACTACTGAACACCTGGACAGTCCCTATACTACCGAACGTTGGAGCATCAAATCTTCAGCCTTCTGGCCCAGAATCATCTGACAGACCTTAGTGATGCAGAATTATTAAGGGCTGATTACTCTGTCTAGGCAGATATAATCAGTCGACTATTTGGCAAGTGTGTCCTTTTCTGAACAGTAATTTGTCTGTAGATGAAAAGAGGCAATTCTTACCTAGTGGCTGTCTCCCCACAACTGGAGTAACTCCAAGGATGCTCAATTTCTTCTTAGAATCCAATATAGGAAGCTGTCAGGAGCAGACAGGTCTCTAATCAAAATGAACATTAATATAGAAATGTTTGTAACGTCAATTCTATGGACTTCTGACGTTTTGAAAACCAACTATCTGTGTAAGGTAACCTGGACTGTTGTCTGTTAACTCCTCTCAGCTATTTCTAAATAAAATATAGAAAACACCCTAACAATAAACTCAAAGCCATGAATTTGCTATAGTCCCTTAACTCACAGGCTAACTATCTCAAATCAGTTAAAAAAGTTAAAGAAGGACTGGGTCTAAGCCTTGTATTCCTAAATGTGTTATATAGGCACAATGCCCATGAGAGTATCAATATTCATCTCCCTTTTATATCAATAAGAAGCTCGTACCAATGAAAATCTTAAATTTGAAATCAAAGTAAATGAGGAAAAATCTGAGTGGATGGTTTTCAGCTGACATTCATTCTAAAGCCAAGAAAAAAGCCAGGTTCAGAACTAAGTGTTTTAGTTAGGAGAGATGACAGAGGTTCTGGGTTAGTCAACAAAATGATGGACTGGGTATTAGGACTATCTTGTACCTCACTGGTACAAATAGGCATAATTATGCTCTAATTGTACTTTGAAAGAAAAGTTTTATTTTAACTGGAAGGGTGATATGTAGGAGGAGCTAAGGGGGAAGGAGTACTGAAAGGAAGAGATGGAGTAAGGAGAGGAAAAGATGAAGGAGAGGAGAAGCTAGGTGATGAGAGAGAGAAAGAGCAAGAAAGAGAGGGGGGCATGAAGGCAGATGTTCACGTGTCTCTACCAGTCAAAGATAGTTTATATATCTAGGTTGGGTATTGGGTTACACTTCTGATTGAGCATTACAAAACTTATAAAGCCTTTGATTAACATTTAAAAAATTGTATAAAAGCAAAAAGGAAAAGGGGGCATGAGATGGGGGTTTTCTAGGGAGGGGAAATGGGGAAAGAGGATGGCATCTGAAATGTAAATAAAATATCCAATAAAAAAAAGAATTATGCCAAATACCCTACAGGTGTCTTTAAACATTTTTCTAATTATATTGACTATCATTGTAAATTTTAGAAGTAACACCACTCCAATAGTATTTGTAATGACACTTGAAATGGCTCCTAACTTTTAAACCCTGAACTTCCTTACAATAATTTGAATAGGATATAGAACATCAATCTGTTGTTCCAAAAACCTATATAAATCCTCTTGTATACTCAATACATTAGTAACATTTTTTTGCTAAATGATTAACAAAAGTAGCTGTCTCAACTCCTTGTGTCAAAGCTATTGCAGAAGCAGTGGTGCTAGCAATAAATGTAATTAAAACTGCTATACCAGCAATAATCAAGCCCAATACCCTCTTGCTTCTGCTTAAAGCCTAATTCATTTCTTTGAGAACTTTCAAGCTTTTTTTTCAGATTTCAAGGTTTTATAATACTCAGGGCAGTAGAGGTTACAAGGCATGAAACATATGAATAGCACTCAGGGACAAGGATTTGAGTGAAGCATCCTCTTGTGTATCAAATACCACGGGACTGATTTGAATGGCTATAGCAACATTTGGCATTTGTCTGTTCATTTCATTCAACAAACACATATTTAGTACAACAACCTGGGAGAGTCTGGGGAAGCCCAGCAGGTCTTTTCTCATTGGGTGCCAAAGTGTGGGTGATGCAGCTTGTCACTGATGTATTTATCTGGCTGCCTTTCTCTGTGGTGGGTCTGTTGAGTGAATGGTGAATATGGTTAAGATATTTGCATATAAAAGAAACCCATAAAATCATTCTGTTGCAGTGTACAGATTTTCAGAATCTTTTTCCTCAAGAGAAGATCACCTGACCTCTCGAATGTTCAGATAATGGCTGTTCTGAGCCTATGCACTGTGGACCACATTTGTCTTTTAATTAGCTCTGCCTGTCCAGGGTTAATCTTATAATCTCTTATGTTTCTAGAACCTGCTTTTATACCACTAGAAGATGAGAAAAGAATTTCAGTTTGAATTATAGATACTGTTTTTTAAGAAAGGACTTTGAATATCTACTAATATAGCTAAAAATATCTATCAAACAACATGATAGAATTATACAGTCAGCAGCCACAAGTGATGATTAGCAAGTATATTCTGCAGCTACTTGCCCAATAGCACATGAGGCTGATCTGAAAGAGAAAGATTATGCCATCTCTGTGTCCCAATTAAGGTACTTTTAAATAATTTGAGAAGTTGTAGAAACTATCCGTACAGATAGTAGAAAATACTGATACAAATGGAGACATAGTGGAGATAGATGCCTATAATCCCAGCATGTGCAAGGCTGGAGCAGGAAGGTTGCAAGTTACTTCTCAAGACTGTCTCAGAAGAGAAGACAGGAAGGAGATCAAATGGCAGCATAGGCTTCTCTGGTGACAGCATGAGACTAGACACCATTGTTGGGAACTAGCAGAGTGTTTTGATTCCAAGGCAAACAATCTGGGACACTTTGAGTTTGCCTAAAGAAACTATCATCAGGCATTTGAACTTTAAGCTTTCTAGAGTTTTCCAGATATTCCTTAGTACATTGTGTTACCATAACAAAATTAAATGGGTGCTTATGAGATAGCCCAGTTTGTAAGGCAGAATTTCAAGACTGGTGGACCCATCTGCTTGTAAGGACACTCATAACCTTGTTACCATAGAAATGACAAAGTGATTGGAGGACGTGGGGGAGGGGGATCACATATGATAAAACACAAATCCAAAGGGAGAATCAGATGTTGAAAAGCCCCTTTTTACAACAACCAACTATAGCAGAAACTAACATGGGGCCCTGCAAGAACTGTATCAACACCTTCCAAGGGTGGCATCCTCATGACTAATTACCATATGCTAGTGGTTCCACCACCTTCTTACCTCATTATACTGGGAACTAAGCTTCCAAACCATGAGCCTCTGAAGAACACACTACAACTCTATCCCCAACATGGCATTCTAATAGCTTAGGTATGGGTGCACACATTGAAACACCATATTAGGGCTATCTATTCTGCTCAGTTACTTAAATAGATAACCTCAGGTTATCTATTATTTTTCTTAATCTAGAAGCAGGAGATAAATGTGAATTTACATTGCACTGCAGAATTTCATATGCTCTGCTGTATTTTCAGAAACTGAGAAGAATGTATTGGCATTTCATTTTTAAATATTTTTTAACTATCTCCAAATGCATGTGTGCTGTTTTGTGTGCTTTTGTCAGTATGAGCCATGCCGCCCTAAAGTACCTGCAGACCTTTGTTAGAATGCAACATTGTGTGATGTTTCCCAGAAAAATGTATTTTAGATTTATTTATTTTTATTTTATGTATATGGGTGTTTTATCTTTGCTTATAGCTGTTCACCACATGCATGCAGTACCAACAGAACCCAAAAGAGGACATGACATCCCCTGGACCTGGAGTTATACATGGTTGCAAGCCACCTGTGGCTGCTGGAAATGCAACCTGGGTCCTCTCCAGAACAGCAAGTGCTTCTAACCACACACACACACACACACACACACACACACACACACACACACACAAAATCTCTCCAGACCCAGAAAAGGGGAGTTTTAATTCTTTCATTTTCTTGCCAGGAATTAAGCTAGACTTCATTGAGATGACCCAGTTTTAAAAGACAACCCTAAATCTCAAGAGTTTACAGTATTTCAAGAAAAAACAAGTTTCTCAAGTTGTATCAAAAGCATAGCAGGCAAAAAAAAAAAAAAAAAAAAAAAAAAAAAAAAAAAAAGCATAGCAGGCATTCAGTGAATGTTGATTTAATAAAATAACCTAATATTTAAGTATATTCTTCAGAGTGACAATAGCAGTTGCAAAATAGGAGTAGGAACTGGCTGCATTTTTATATCTTGTATGTCTTATGTATTATTAGTTTAATATTTACAATATTTCTAGAGCTGGGGAGATATCTCAGGAGGTCAAATGCTTGCCATGCAAGCATGAGGCCCTGAGTTCAGATCCCTGCACCCACATGAAGAAGCTGGGCATTTCTGTGGTTCTGTAGCCCTAGTGTGCAAGGAGATCTCTGGAGCTCACTGACCAGACGTTCTGGCCAGTTGGTAAGCACTGGGTTTAGTGACAGTGCCAAGCCTCAGAAAATAAACTGGGAACAATTTACAAAGGCACCAGATGTGGCTCTCTGACCTTTACACCTACATACACACACACACACAAACACACACACACCACAGCACACATATACATACCATAAATATGTGTGTACATTTTGCCACATAAACAATTCTATAAAGTGGTTTTTTTTTTATCATTTCCAAATAATGGTAAACAAAGTTAACAAGAGGTAAAATACCTTGTCAAGGCCTTACATTTGAGATGCTAGATATGAAATTAATATAAAGCATATCTAAAGGTTAATAAATACATAGACATTGGCAAAACAGTATATATAATAGAGAGAGGGAAATAAAAGGACATGATAATATGAATGGCTATATATAGATTGTGAAACACTTTGAGTTTTATTTAACTTTTCCCATAGATGGAAATAGAAAAGGATTTCTTAATGGGCCTACTGAACTGTCATTCACATTTTATCACCTGCCACCTAACAGTGATGGCCTCCTTTGTTTCATCATGATCCCTCCCCATACCCCTACTCTCAGGCTACTTTGAAACAGATTTTAGACCCTGCCATGAAGAACAAAACAATGGACAATTCTGGAGAGGATGTGTGGGAAAGAGAAGCTTCATTCACTGGTAGGATTATCAACTTATTGGGCAAATCTGGAAATCAGCATAAAGAATCTTCAAAGAGCTAGAAATAATTATACCTTATAATCCAGCTATTCCCCTCCTTGGCATAAGCTCCAAAGATTGATCATCTCAGATCTTCATGCTCAGCCATGTTCAATGGCTGCTCTATTTACAATAGCTAGGGAGTGAAAACAAGTTAAATGCCCTTCAACTGACAAGTAGGTCAGGGAAATGTGGCACCTATGCACTACAGAATACTATTCACTTGCAGGTAAATAGGATAGACAAGATAGCATCAAGTAAGGTAGCTCAGGCCCAGAAAGCCGAACTTGCATGTTCTCTCTCATCTCAGATGCCTAGCTCCACGTCTTTGGACACGAGTCTGTAACCTCTAGTAACTACAAAAACCTGGAAAGTGACAGGAGAAGGTTGGTGTGGCTACCAGACAGGAACTGCGGGATACACTTCAAGGGGAGTGGGGGTGGTCACTAATTATAGACCAGGAAGAAGATAGCTATAGAAGAAGGAGGCAAAAGAGCCAAGTCAGGATGTCTGAAAATATCAAAAGGGGTAATAATTATCTCTGTAAAGTAATATGTAAATCTGTCTCTGCATACAGAGCAAACATGAAAACTTCTCGTCTTGGGTGACAGTGCTTCCCCCAAGAGCCATAGACAAAATCCAGCAGAATCTAACAAAATTCACAACACAATACAGGCATGAGAATATTTATTTATTTAAAGTAAGTTTTTCTGACCCTATAAATAGCAAGATATTTTTGTACCGACAAAAACTTAAAATGACAGGACTCTCTCTCTCAGGCAGCCCCTGCTGTGCGATCCCTACTCACATCTTCTTTGTACCTATGTGTTTTGCTGAGTGTTACTACTTTTAGACCATTTTCTCCACACATCTGAGTGAGTCCCTGATATTCTTCACCATACTAAGCAAGTAATGCTGCTGTTAGCTTTCTTCTAGAAATCCATTGCTGGACTTCCCAGTCCCTGCTTCCTTCTGCCCTTGGACCCTCCAGCACACTG
Organism: Arvicanthis niloticus; assembly: GCF_011762505.2. Classification (NCBI taxonomy): domain Eukaryota; kingdom Metazoa; phylum Chordata; class Mammalia; order Rodentia; family Muridae; genus Arvicanthis; species Arvicanthis niloticus. Next base: position 97,427,915 of record NC_047660.1, on the reverse strand, counting down.
GGTAGTTTTCTTGGAATTTTACAGCCTCCAGCCATTACACTCAAACAGCTGTTCCAAAGAGGCCCGTCATCATTGTTGCAGCCCAAAGCTGATTACAAATTGTGTTGTTATGCTGCATCTGATAGCAAGATACACTGCAAAGTTATGGGATGCTGAAATGCAACCCCTTTGTGATGGAAAGGACTTTTAACAGCTTTATATCAGAGAAATTAAGTTCCAAGATTTGCTTACATGTGTGTTTCCCTCATTGCCAACTAAACTATAACCTTGGTTTTCTATACTTACCAATGTATATAAGAGAATTTTGGCATTGTGTCTATTTGGGGGACTTTCTACCACCTTAATATAGTAGCTGAGTAGTTTCAATTAATTTCAATGAAACCAGAGAGAACCTATTACAATGATTAGCTTGATTAAAGAGAAAGATAGTGAGAGAATATGGTGAATTTAGAGAATTTAAAAAAGAGAATAAAGGGCAGAAATGTGGGTGTGTATAAAGATCTAAGAAGTAGGACTAACTAAGGGAGTGTCTCCATGGTGTCACCCCAGAAAAGCATCAGCTCCACCATGAATAAAACCAGTAAGTTGTAAGAGTTAGTTCTACTTGCTCGAGACTGATGCTGAGGGTGTTATGGGGTCATGGCTTCATCTCTGGAGAGGTTCCTTAGTTGACAAGTCCTGACAACCTAAAACTTGCTGCAAGAGTATACTTCTTTGAAGGAGTTGGAGATAAAGAGAAATCCCATTACATTATCTCAGACTTTTAATGTAGATGAAGGCAAATGAGACATAAAATTCACAGGGACTAACACTTGATAAAAGCTCTATATGAGGTAATATTATTCTGATAGTATGAGGAGACAATGAGCAGTGACTCAGCCCTAATGCAGTCATACCCTCATTAGTAATCCCTTCCCCGTGGCAAAGTCTGAGCCAGTAACTCCTCATCTCCAGATTGGCTAGGATGGAGATTGGCTCATTCCTGTCCATTCACTTCATGACCTTGAGTCTTTGCTCTCCTAGCCGGTTCCTCTGTGCACAAAATGGTCATAATGATGTCAAGTTATGTCAGGGAACTGCTGCAATGCATAATTTATGTCCAATTTTCAGGGACTTGGAAGAACAGAGAGAGATTTAAGTGCCAAATATCTCTGGGGCCATCAAAAAGATGAACTGAGACAAGTCCTACACACCCACATTTAACACACTTTAGTACATGCTCTTCACTTTTCTCCTCCTTCTGACCTTTGACCTTGTGTGTGTAATATGAGTGGCAGTGGGTCAAAGTTCACCTATTCAAAGTTAGGATGAAAGCTAGAGAAATGAAATTTGAAGGTGACCAGCTAGCCTTTGTTTTAAATTCACTATTTAAGAAACATGCCTATGGCCTTTGCAGTCAGGAACACACAACAGCTGTGGATGCTAGCACTAAACCTGCAGACACAGGGCCGGCCCTTCCATACCTTCCATCATGGGCATGGAAGGGGGAGATGCTCTTGAATTTCTGGCTTTTCCTGAGGAGCTTTGAGCAGTTAGTGGTTGTACTTTCCTCAGTGCTATACCCAGAGCAAACTGTTCATGCTTCAGTAACTAATCCCTTGTTCATCCAATCCTAATTAAACTCAGGGGTTAGAAAAGGAGTGGAGAGAGTGGAGAGTGGAGAGAGGGCCGCCTAAGAAGGAAAAGAGCACTCAGAAGAAGAGAAAGGAAGGGGATGGGATGAATAAAACCAGCAAGTTGTATGTGTATATAAAATGATCAAAACAGGGAAAAGGATGTATCTATAACCCAAGTAAAGAACACAGCTTTGTTGTTGAAATCTGCATTATATATGTCAACATTGCCAATTGCCAAGAAATGCTTCCTTCACAAAGATGACTGACTAATAACAATGCAAAAAGGAAGGCAAGACTGGCACCCTCGCACCTTTCTGGGATGGTATATAACTTAGCATAACCCTTATGAAAGACAAGTAGAATATCTATCAAGTAGAAAATGCCCTTTAGCCCAATCCCTTTGCTTCTAGGATTTCCCTTACAGATGTAGCTGTATATGTGATCACAAATATATATATTTGTATATATATATACATATTTCTATGATTTCCCTTACAGATGTAGCTGTATATGTGATCACAAATATATATATTTGTATATATATATATATATATATATATATATATATATATGGTATATATATATACCATAATTTAAATTCTAATATTATATGATATTCAAATTATGGAATAAACATATGGAAATTAAATATTTTATATAGATATGGAATTTCAGTGAGGGGTTAGTTTTTATTGACCATAAAATGATACATAGTTATGAGGCATTGTGTAATATTCAGTCCGGGTATACAAAGTCTAACGATAAGGCATGTTCACTGGGACATACATTACCTGAAATGGTTAGTTAATGTGTTTGCTGGGAAGATTTGAAATCTTCTTTGCCTCTGTTAATATATATGTCTAACTGCTTATGAGTATGTGTATTGCCATGCTGCTCTAAAGAACATTTCATATTATCTCTCTAACTCTACTACAGTGGCAGACCCATTGACCACTCTGTGTCTAGCCTCCCTTCTCCCTCTGCAATGCAAATCTATTCTTTACTCCTGAATGGTCAACATTATTCCTTTAAAACCAACCCTGGAGAGGTAGACACAGGAAGTTCCTGGCATTGGCTGGCCAGTTAGTCCAACAAAATAGCTGAGAGAACTTATCTCTAAATATAGTGAGGGCAACTGTGGGAAACAGTCCAATAGGCTATATAGGACATTGTGTGTCCAACTTCTTCTTTGCTTGGATAATTAACTTAATTAAGATGCATGCCATTGTTTCCTATTCTCTTTCACCTCTTGCAGAAATTGCTCAAAACTAAATTTACGGATGTGGTGACAGGTAACAGAGGTAACATGTCCGGTGTTCTAGGAGCCCAGGTAGTGATTCTCAGCCTACCTCAGATCCACATCAGTGGGCAGCACAGGAATAAGAAAGGGTGTAAGAGATCTTTCTAGAAGGCTGAAAATCATTTATGCCTTGATCTTGGCAGTGGTTGAATATACATGTCTACAGATGTCAGTTTCACTGGGTTTTCATGTCTGTGTGTTTATGACTTTTAAGAAAGAAGCTTCTAGGTTCCAACACCACAGAGAGTAATTGATCTAGACATGGTCCAAGAGTGAGCAGTTCTTAAAGTCTTCTGTTTTTCCCTTCTCTGTAACGTAATAGTCAGGCAGGATTGAGAATCACCTAGAAACTTCCCAGAACATCACCATTCTCCTGTCATTAAAACCACAAATATCTGAACACTGGAGAGTAGTGAAGATGTGGTGAAGGAACATCCTGCTTCCTAATTTTCACTGTTCTTCCCTTTTTAGTACATGAACTATAGAGCAATAGTTATCACTACTGGAGTATTAACAAGTAACCCAGGGCCCTCAATCTTCAGTATCCATCTTCCCATGAACAGTTGCCTTTGGCATAGGTTGAAAATATGGTTCCCAATTCTTGTAAGACAGGAAGAACATAAATTTGAGACCAGTTTTGAATACATGGGCAATAAATTTCAGGGCCACATATATACCCAGGTTCTCAAAAAATAATCTCTCTTCCAAAGAAAACGGTGGGGAAGGTAAGCAAATAGAGGCAGGAAATAAACATGGTTTTCAGGTTCCAGTGTAGAATGTGAAGTTCAATACATCTTGACTGGAGTCTAAGGAATCTTTGAAATATATCATGGAGCAAGTATGTATCTGGCACAGGGTAGAGAACAACAGTTACTGCCCACAAGTGCTACACATACAGTTTCTAACTTAATACTGAACATGAGAAAGTATACTAAATAAAACTCAGTTGATTATACTTTATACCTGTCTAGGCTTCCTCGGCTGGTAAGCTGGAGGTAGGGACTGACAAGCCTTTATAAAATCCCCAAAGCAAAGCTCCAGCCCACACAATGTACTAGAGCTTGCCTGAGCTTTGAAGTCTACACATAACTCTAGCTAAGTCAGACTTTGCCTGGAGACCAAGTTGCATTTTGTTTCCTCCCAGGGAAAGTGAGTTTAGATGGAGAGGAGACAGGAAGTCATCAGAATCCTCAGGTTATGACTGGACACCCCCCTTTGTGTGAGCAGGGTATCAAACCAGTGCTGACCATTAGTGACCTGAGGAAAGAACCTGGGAGCTTTGATTTGAGTTAACTCTTTGACTACCTCTGCAGTGAAAGGGAAGTTGTTCAGGCATTAAACTTTATTTTCTCATATCCCAGAGAGTCTTTCTGGAACTCAGTTCTTACAGAAGGAGTTGGTTCTAGCTCATTATTTTGTGTCTGTGCTTACTTTGCCTGATTTCCGGTTGCTGGAGCATCTCTGAAAATCAAAATGTGCTGGTTAAGTATTGTTGCCTCTTTTATCCTGTTCCTCTGCTGCCCGTGCTATGGCATCTTGGCTTTCTGCTCCATCACTGATCCAACAGTTCAAATAGTTATATCAGGATTACCTTCCATATGTCTCTTTAGACTCCATCATGGTAAGGCTGAGTGGGAGGTTAGATTTTTCTTTAGGATTCTAATCTCCTATATACTATAGATACAAAACACTAAGGCATTTACTCCAAAAGTAATAATATTCATATATAATGGATCATATGGTTACATAAAAGTTTACATCTAGAGTAGTCATCCCTCAGTATCCCTAGAGGATTTCCTTGTATATCAAATTCATGGATGTTCAAGTCCCTTATCCAAAGAAATGTAGCATTCACATGTAACCTACACAAATCCTCTTGTATGCTTACAGCCATCTCCAGACTATTTACGACACCCAGTGCCACTCTCAATGTATGTAAACAGCTGTTATTCTCCATTTTTAAAGAATGGGGACAAGAAACAGATGTGTTTCTGGTTAGTACAGATGCATTTTTCCCCTAATAGCTCTAATTCTCAGCTTACCTGCAGATGTGAAACTTACAGACCTGGAAAGGCAGCTACACACAGGACAACACAAGCATGTGCATGCTGTATACACATACTATTGATGTGTGTACTTTGAAGTGCATATTATCTGAGTTATACATTATTCATAACATGGAGCCAGAATCCCAAATATCAGCAAAGCCTAGTGGTTCTGATCTGGGTGATCTAATGTGGGTTTTGCTTCAACTGTATTCTTCTTCTCTTAACTCCATTAGGAAGTTCACTGCATTTGGGGATTTCCAGAAGTGGTTAAATAAAAGCAGGGAAGGGGGATATTTCGTTGCTATGGTGTGTTGATTGACTGATTGGCAGGTAGTTTACAGAACAGCTGAAGGTTTTGAGAAAATGAATATCAAGTGTGATTTGATACTGAATCTTCCTACAATTTGATAGTACTGCATTATGCATTCATAAATCATGAGTCTGAGAGACGTTATTCACTGGTATAAGAGGCATAGGCCATCTCAGAAATCCTCAGCATGTGTCAATGATAACTTTAATTTCAGTATCATCCTTATTAACACAAAGCTGAGAGTGAGCAAGATGAGTGGGAACCTGCCAGGCAACAGGAAGAATAATTTAGGGGTTTTGCTTAAGAGCAAAAGTAAAGAAAGCAATGGTGATTGAAGTAAATAGAAGCCTAAAGGAGACCTACACCTGCCCTTCAATATCATTGAGTCATATGAGCAATAAGATGAGTCCAATAAAAGTCATGTTCACCATAGTGAGGTGCAGCACAGACCAGAATCTCACACTCCAGTCTACCGGAAGAGATGTGTGGGATAGTTCTCAATAGCAAGATGGAAGGTTTTTCTGAGAGCAAAGAACAAAGTTACAGGGCTAAGGTTAGGGTTCAGTGGGTAACAGGCTTTCCATGAAAGCTCTAGGATCTGAGTCTAGATGTTACTAGACTCATGCAAGACTAGGGATGCGAGCATACATCTGTAATCCCAGAGGTCCTCCAGCAAGATGCTAAGTGGAGACAGGGAAGCCCCTAAAAGCTCATGTGCCAGCTAAGCCTGGTATATACAATGGTGAACAAGACACCTCATCTCAACCAAGGTGGAAGCCATGGACTGACATTGTCCCACATTGTCCTTTGACCTCTACGTATAAGCCATGGCATATGAATGCCTACATTCTCCCATATGAAAGACTATGTGTGCATGTACAGACACATACACACAGTAAAAGAGTGACATTGTTTATACCAAGTACAGAATAAACAACTAAATGTTGCATCATTTTTAAGCAATCTAATTATCTGAAATATTTTTATTCTCTCTCTCTCTCTCTCTCTCTCTCTCTCTCTCTCTCTCTCTCTCTCTCTCCAGAGTCTCACTGGTTGGCCTCTAACTCATAGTGATTCCTCTATAGCTACTGAAGTTATATAGTGGCTTGTTTACTGCCTTCTTTTCTATCACTAGAATGTAAAGCTTAAGTAAAGAGAGACCCAGATTGACCCATTCAATGCTATGTCCTCAATACCCTAAATCTTTTAAGTTGGATTATCTGGTGCCCTGTAAAGGAAGGAAGGAAGCCCGAATTTAGTCCTGTGGTGAGATGCCTTGGCCTCACTTAGTTAACAATTCATTCCATTCCCAAGTGTTCACTTGAGAACGTGGATTTCAGTTGATATAACCTGCAGTACAACATACCTGTTTAAGACAGTAAGAGATCTGGAGTGCACTTTGCAGTTGGTATGTCAACGGTCCCATTGGAAATCTTTATATAGCTTTCAATACCGCACAGTTACAACCAAGCATTTCATCCCTTATTGCCTTGCTTGCCTTTATTCTTTGTTCTAGTTACATGATCTTTGCTCATCTCCCAAAGCTGTGCCCCACTACTGGAGGAAGCTTCAGTGCAAATCTGAGAACTGTCATTCATTCCGACCCTGGCCCTGGAGCCTGCTGCTTCAAGATTTCTGTCTTTAAATCACCATTAATCCCACTGGAGAAAGCACTGGCTTAGAATTCAATTTCAGCTTCCTGCCAGGACAAGCCACATGTCAGCAGTCTTTAAGGACTGCAGCAAGATTTTAAGGGAGAAGTCCCCAGCCCACATGGCCGGGAGCATTGGTGACCGTTTCCTGTATTGGAGGTCAAAAACTGCCTTCAGTTCACTACAGGACTGTGCCCCAGTGCTGTCTAGACATATTTCACTAGATTTAGTGACTTCTAGAGCAGCTTCCAAGTCCTTGGAGCTGGGTCTTACATTTTCAAAATTTATTAAGTAAGGTCATTTCAGTTCAAGGTGTGAATTATATGCCCATAAATTTTCCAGAATCAAATCAGGATTTTCACAAGTGAATTCATCTAAAGAGCAAGCTGGTTTCATACCCTGTAAAGTAAGGCTTTTTTCCATCAGCCCCACAAGCTCTTAATCATGTGTTTGTTACATAATGATTCTTATCTCTGCAAACAGATGTGTGTGACCAGGATGCTGGCATAATCACACAACAGTTGAGGACATGAGCTCTGGGACTAGGATGTTTCTGCTTGGTCCCTCTGACTAGCTCTGTCACCCTGGGCAAGGGACTTCTCCTCACCACAGCTCGGGTTCCTTAACTAATGACCAAATCTCTTACCTCCAGTCATTAAGATGACTGTATTGCATGTGGACTGTACCGATCAATATGGTAATTTCTGGTCATACTGAGGGTAGCTGATACCAGTGCAGTCCTGCTTCACTAACCACATTTCAAGTGTTTTCTGACTGTACATAGCTAGTAGCTACCATACTGAACAATGCAATATAATAAAATTTTTAAATTTGTTTTTATTTTTAATTATGTATTTGTGTGTGGCATTATGTGCCTGTGAGTGCAGTGCTCCTGGAGGACAGAAGAAGGCATAGGATCACCTGGAGCAGGAGTTACAAGTGTGGGCAAGCTGCTGATGTGATTGCTAGGACTGAACTTGAGTCTTCTGTAAGAGCAATATGTAACCTGTCCTCTGTAAGAACAGTCTTAAACTCTGAGCCTTCATGGAGGGGCCTATAGTGGTATTATATATACCTCTATGGGGTAAACTATTACCACAAACAGATTCACAGTTACACAGTTATTCCTGCATATCCTGAACTCTTCTCCTCCCACCCCTGCTACCAGCTGTTATTGAGTTGGCAATTTTTCCCCCTTTGGATGGTGTGTGTGTGTGTGTGTGTGTGTGTGTGTGTGTGTGTGTGTGTAGACATAGGAGCTAAAGTCAACCGCAGTTGTCATTCCTCAGGAGATTTCCACTTGGTTTTTTGAAATGTGGTTCTCTCCTTGTCCTGTAGCTAAACACAGAGAGAGGCTGGCTAAGCCAGTGAGCCCCAAGGATCCACCTTTGTCTACCTCCAGAGTGCCAAGTGAGATTATAAGCATGTGCCACAAGGTCATGTGGGTTCTAGGGATGAGAACACAGGTCCTCATCTTACACAGCAATCACTTTCCTGACTATGGTCTCTCTAGCCTGGTGAGCTGGGAACATTCATACTAGCTCCTCTGTGTTGACTGGTAGCTTGGCATAGTCATCTATCCATGCTGTTCTTGACAAAACTGTACTTTGGTCTTCTCACATTTTGACCTCTCTGAGGTAACTACTGGAACTTCCAAGCTGTACCCCCAAACCCTTTATCATTCATCTGGTGTCAGGCTTAGCCAGCACTATGAGCCTCTTAGGACTGAGATAACATTCCAATGGTGTGTGTGTTTCCCATATAGTCCTTAGCATGAAATAAGCTTCCAGACATTTGCCGGAATGAATTATTCTATGAATCAGTCTGCACTCGTCTACTTGTTCCCTAAAGCATATTTCCCTGAGGTAAGGCTCACAGGTGTGAGCCTGTAGGTGCTACTCTGAGACCAGATGCCAGGGGGTATCTTTTTCAGGCATCACTTTGCCATTGGGCTTTCATGGAGACTCTCCAGGGGTGTCTCGGTCTCTTGTCATAGATGAACATCTGTGAGCTCATGCAGGATCTTTTCTTGCCTATGCTGTGAATCGAGGGGGCCCTCAGCTCTCCACTACAATCACCTAGTCCTGGGCTCTCACTCAAAATAACCACTGACAGTGGCCAAAATAAATCTTTTTTACCCAAGCAGCACCCCCTAATATCTTAGAAGAATATATATGCAGGTGGTTGCAGTTTCAAGATCACTCTAAGAATTTTCTGTTGAAATCTTAATCTCAGAAACCATGGTATACAGAGGCAGGTTCTTTGCCAATAGATGACAGAGACCCATAAGTGGGACTGATGCTCTCATAGACTAGAACTTTCAAGAGAAGATCCTCAGGCAAACACCTCTTCCTGCCCCCCCCCATCCCACCCACATAAAGAAACAGAGAGAAATTGGTACCTGCAGTAGCAAGGAGGTCCTCACAAGAACCCAACAGTATTGGAATGATGATCTCCAACCTCCAGTCTTCAAGAATGTAAGTAATGTTTCTGTGAGCCAAGACACTCATGGTACTTTGTTAAAGCAGCTTCCACTGACTGACAGGTTCCATGCTGTCTCTACTACTGTAGCTCTGGAGACTTAGACACCCTCTGATCAGTTCCCCAACTATGAACTGAGGAACATCCTCCTCATTACAGTGAGATGTGATGGAGTGCTTGACTCTGAATCCTACACTTAATAAGACCAGTGAGTCAGATAAAAAAAAGTTCTCAATTCTATCCTTAAAATACAGAAACCATCCCTGATCGCATGACCCAGAATCAAGGGCACAGTGATCATCACTGGATACTGAGAGCAAATATTCGCTTGTAGGATGCTTACTGTCTACCAGACACTCTGATCAATGCCTAGCCTGCATTACTAAATTCAGCTCCTCAACAATCCTAGAGAGAGGAGGGAAAGGAGAGAGAGAGAGAGCAGAGAAAGCAAGAACCACAGTATTTAAATAGTTTACTCCCCGAAAACACCAAGTGTCAGCTCCACTGAAGGATTATGCTTCTCTGGAAACATTATCTATCACCAGCACCAGGTCAAGGGAAGAATGAAAGTCTATCTCTTCAAAAACTTAGTAGACATACTACAGATGTAAAACATTCCTTATGGTAGGTAGATTATGCTCTAGACAAGCTTAAAAGACTCATTTGGTTTATATGTACTTATCTAGCTTGTCAGATAAAGATCATTTGGACTGAAGATATAACTCAGGTGGTGGAGTGTTGCTGTACAGTGTGAGGAAGTAAGTTTGATCTTTAGAACCAATGAAAGAGAAGCCAGGCATGATGGTGCAAGCTTGCAATCTCAGCACTAGGAAGGCAGAAACAGGCGGTCATCCCTGGGGCTCAGTAGCCAGACAGCTTAGCCTATTTAGTGAAAGACCCTGGATAATGCCTGAAGAACAACATGCAAGATTGTCATCTTGTCCCTGTATATGCATGCACATACCTTGGATTCATATGAGAGTATGTATCTCTATAGACTTCAAGAAAAGAAAAGGTTGGCAAGCTTTTCTGTAAATGGTAAGTTAGCAAATTTCTTTAGGCTTTATCAAGACAGGTTTCTTCTAAATGGCCAATGTCTAGAACAGGTTTCAGTTCAAATTAATTGCAATCTTTTGGGGATGTAGTACCAGATATCCTTAGTGAATGTTCCCAGGAGCTACTGAAATGCACTTCAGACTAGTAAGAACTAAAGATGTGGAGGCAATCCAGACAGAGGTACTGGTGAAGAGATATGCTTCCTCTTCAGAAGGAAGTATACATGGGATTTAAAGAAACAAACAGAAAGAGACAACTGCTTTCTTTTCTTCCACCCTTCAACCTCCCTTAGTGCCCCCTATTCGCAAAGTCTCTCAAAGCTAGGAGATGGTTTGCAAAACACATAGGCAAAGCACACACTGTAGGACATGAGTGATGGATTTGCAGGTGAGCAATAGCAAGGTAAGTCAAGCCTACCCCCCTGCCCTTTGGCTGCTATGCATTCAAATATACTTTCCCATTCATATCTAATTTCCATGTAACAGGTAACCCACTCTGCTTCCACAAAGTAGAAACTAGTCTTCCTGTGAACAAACACATCTTCTGTTTCCAAAATGAATGAATGAATGAATGAATGAATGAGGACCACAGATTCTATTGAAGACTTAATTCCTATAAGATTCATCACAATCACTTCTGAGTCTTACTTATCTAGAGACAAAACTATAAATGTAACTTCTACATAATGTAATGAGTTATTTACATCTTGGAAACTAGCAGAGTTCAATTATAGGCTAGGGTGATGGTATCCAATAACTGGCCTCTTATGAATAACAATAAAAAGAGACATCCACCCACTTTCCCCATTGATTCCTAGACCCATGAAGTCTAATGCTTAAGGAAAGAACACCATACAGTTGACTTATTGGAACATCTACTGGTTCATGTTCGAGCCCAGTTAAGGATGTTGTCTTCTGACCAGTAGGATAACTGTCTTCTATAAAGCATTCATCCCACTTTCAAATTAGTGTACCTTCTGGTGGTTGTAAGGCTTGGAAGGAGAACTGCAGGTCTCTAACAAGGCTCATGTGCTTTGTGAAAATGGCTCCTTGATAGAGTTGGCGTTGTGTGGGATGCTCTGTCTTCAGACCAGGTGCTTGAGTTACCCTTGAAGGGTGCTGCTTTCAGAAACATCATGCACCAAGAAAACATGTCCATAGCCACAATATTTTAGTTAGGACTATACTATACCCTGCACCACCATAATCAGACTGCCACCAGGTTACCAGCTGCTGTGTCCAGGATATGGTGCCATATGAAAGACTCAGTGTAGTTCTTGGTGTTACCTCAGAGGTAGCCCTCGACAGGTGAGCAGTGGAGATGAGAAGTCCATGTTAAACTACACATTGCATCTATTCCTTTTACCATTGCAGTATTGTACATGGACCATGGAACAAGTGGGGAATGAGGCAGGAAAAAGGATGACTGACAGCTGCAGGAGAGAATATGGGTACACTTAATTCAACGCCTTCCCTACCACTATGGCCTTTCGCTGGACCTTCAGATGAAAGAGGGATGAAATGAGCTAGAACTAATAAACATAAATAAACAGTTGTGGGGGGACAACTGTAAATGGCGAAGCTCAAGTGTTCTACTGTTAGCACAACTCAGAAGAAATGTACAAAATGGAATTTTCAATGTTTTCCCATGGATTTTTTTGGCCCAAGATGTCTTGAGAATCTGATCTGTGGCAGGATAATAATGGGTATTAGGTACATAAGGAACAAGCATAACAGATGTGCCCTTTGCCCTTAGAGTGTGATGCTTACAAACCACAGTGAGTATACAGGCAATCAAAAGGCAGTCACCAAGGGTATGACTTGGTCAGTGCAGCATTTGTACAGCAAGCACTAAGACCTGAGTTTTGGTACAGAACCCACATAAAATAGTGAGGCATAATGGTGTATGTTTACTATCCCAGCACTGGAGAAGCAGGGCAGGTGGATCTCTAAAGATGACCAGCCAGGCAGCCTACACAGACCATCAAAGTCCAGACCAATGAGAGAATTTGTCTTAAAAGAAATGAACTGAGTTGGTAGATGGCTCCTGGGGAATCACACACAATGCATAGTGGAGAATGAAGACACAAAGCAACCAGGCTTGGCAGAAGGACCATGGAGAGACAAAGAGATGGTTAGTGTGAGAAAACGCAGTGGTGTTGGAAATAAAATGGTCAGGAAGGGTCTTGTCAAGGAAATGGCCTTAAAGTGAGGTTCCATGTAGGGGAAGAGCCAGGATGCCAACAGGAAAAGCCTGACTATTCCTGATAAAGGGAAATCATAGGGTCTTTCTAATACACAAAACATTGTGTTCAAGTAACAGGACAAAGCTAACTTCAATGAGGAAGAGAGAGGATAGAGGTAAATGATATGGTGTGATTATTGAGAAGACATAATTATTATAGAACAAAATATAAAGAGAAATGGATGCCTTTTAAGTATCAACATGGCACAACCTCATTTACACCAGAAAGGTATCAATTCTCTGAGAATTAGTTTATAAATTCAATGTGTTCTTAGTTTTAAAAATGCCCCTGGGTCTGTTTAAAACGAAGAAACAAAACAGTCCTTGGGTGTGTAAGGAGGCTGTAACAGAGGCAAACATCAAACCAGAGAGACCAAGTGAAATGTTACTGCAGTTGACCTAGTAGGCTACCATGGCAACCTGAACTGGAATGGTGACCAATGAGAGGAAGGACATGGTCAGGGTGAGGTTGCAGAGGCATCATGTGTATTTGGTGAGCAAACTAGACACAGTTTTATGCATTCCTGCTATTGCCATTGAGCTGGAATGATTGATAGACTCATTTCCCCTGTGCCGATTTTAATTAGGTGAGGGTGGTGGGTGATTCTGAAGAGGCTGAGTAGGGAAGAATACAGAAGACAGGAATCAGGAACCATGCCTGCTACTAAAGTCTGCGGGGAAGCAACTGTGATAGAGATTTGCCTTGTCTGGATCAAATGGCTCTTCAGCTTTGCAGAACAGAGTCACCATGGAAGTGAGATCTGGTACCACATCCTCTAGTTATTCTGATCCAAAGATTTGGGATGAGTTCTGAGCATCCATATTTTTATAAATTCTGAAATAATTTGTGTTTGAAGACCTCTGCTGAAATATCATCATGAATATCTAATAGGGACTAGAGAGAGGGTTCACCCATTCAAACTACTAGCTGCTATTGTCCAGGATCCTGGTTCAATTCCCAGCACCTACATGGAGACTCACAACCATCTGCAACTCCAATTCCAGAGATTTCAACACCCTCTCTTGGCCTTCCTTGGCATCAGGCATGCATGTGGTACACAGACATCCATACAGGCAAAACAAAACACTCATACACACAAAAAACTTTAAAATGTTCTTATAGACTGCATTAATAAATTTTTCAATGATTCTGGAGTGGTGAGATGTTCCAATGATAGATGTTCCAAAACAAAATGCTATGCACCTGGAGTTAAAAATACATTTAATAAGAGAAAATGATATCAAAAGATTATGTTGTCCTTGAGCCAAGTAGCATGGTACACACTTACAATCCTAGTACTTAGGAGACTGATGCAGGAGAATTGTGAATTTGAGGGTAGCCCAGGGTACACAGGGAAAACTATATAAACAAACAAACATATCAACATACAAAGTTTTAATAAAGGATCATACTCTTGAAATAGGTTTTAAGTGTAACTTTCTCTTCCCATGTCAGCATAACTCAGAGGATTAAAATATCAGACAATCAACAGCCACCAAAGCCATCGTGAGCCAGTGTTTCAAAGAATGAATTTCACAGACAATGGGAGAGGTTTAGAAAATGTTGTTATAGAAAAAAGCTAAAAGCAGGACTTTGTAGCAGAAACCAGAAGACCTCCTAAAGAACAGGTCCCCAGTGGATTGTGGCAGTGCCCCTTTATTCAGAGCTTAAGAAGGTTTCAATGGGCTGAGATAATGGACTGTGTGGGCTGGTCAATTTGTCTGGTGCAACCAGATGTCCCCACAAGGAGTCTATGCACTTTTCCTTCCCAGGGCTCTATTGGAGTTTGGGTGAGCACTTTCAAGGACCAGTGAAGTTTCTAATTACACATAGCTTCCAGGCAGCTGTATTCATTAGGAGCCTGTGGGAAATGAGGAGAAAGATAAAAGCAACAGACACAAAGCAGGGCCACTAAATACTTCTGGTCTCTGGCCAAGAGAGAACTACCAATGGAGCCAAGGGTGTGACTTCTGGCTAGTACAGAATTGTCTTTCCTCAAAGGCTCCACCTTAGCTTCCTGGCAATTTCATTTCTTCTATTCTCATTTTGGGGAGAAAGGGAGCTGGTTCAACCAGTAAATTTTTGGTTGTGCAAGCATATGAAGCTTATTTTTGATCCCTGGTACCCACATAAAACTTATGGAGTCTGCATCTGTATCCCTAGATGGAGCACTGAGATAGGTGGATCCCTGAAGCCAGCTGGCCAGCTAATCTTGTCAAATCATGAGCTGTATATTCAGTGAATGGACCCGTCTGAAATTATAAAGTGGAGAACAACTAAGAAATGCACCTATTGTCAACCTCCAGCCTCCAGAGACACGCACATCAGGACACACGCATGCACAAACAAACATATGTATAAGAAGAAAAGGACATTGTACTCGCTTTTCTGTTTATTGAGAACACAGAGCAGAGGCCTACTCACCTCACAGTGGCCAGGAAAGAGATGAGAAACTGGGGAGAGGGGACCAGAAGTCATTTCCAAGAGACTTCCCCGGTGACTTCCCTTTCCTCCATGAGTTCCTACCCAGCCATTTGAGGTTGCATCACCTTCCAACAGCATCCTATGCTGAGAGTCTACTCTTTAAACATGAAAGCCACAGCATTAGCCAAAGCATTTCCCAAACAAAGCCTCTTAGTACTGGAAGGATTTTTTCTTCACTTTCAATAGATCTTACCATTTGTAAATACGTATGTTCACAGTACACCTGAACAAAATGTCCAGACCCCCCACCCCCATGCACACCTCCAGGGTTTGTTACAGATGATGAGCCTACATCATTATCACCAAGACTCCATGCTTTGCTTTAGAAACACCTGTGATTGTGTGTGTTCTGTGTGTGGATAAGTGTATAATGGCCGGAATCTACCATGTGGGATCATGTAGACTGGTTTTCCTGTCGTATAAGTACTGTGCAGTGTGCTTGTGTGCATGCATGTGTGTGTGAGTGTGCAGGTGTGCGCATATGTGTGCATGTGAATGTGCAGGTATGTGTATGTCTGTGTGTGTAATTGGAATGGACATGTGTCAAGGCACATATATAATGTAAGAGGACCCCTTTCAGGAATCAATTCTCTCCTCCTATAGTGGGTTCATTAGTGAACTGAAACTATCATGGTCGTGTGGCAAGTGGCAAGTGTGTTTGTGCATTGAATTATCTGGACAACCCTGAATATTATTTCTGGAATATTATTGCTGAAATTTTGTTTTATGGTCACCTACTGATAGACAACCTGGTTACATCCAAGTTTGGACAATAAGAGTAAATATCTATGATGGTCTATTACTTGTCTTTTGTGCCACATATTTTTTTATTCTCTTGGGCAAATTTCCAAGGAGTTGGGAGAAATCAGTTTTGATGCTTTCTTCTTGCTTTCTTCTGTGTGCTGATGAATTAAGAAATTCTTTCACTAGGTGGGTATGTCTCCCACATCTTCTTTCCCTAGATCATACCTAAACCAATCTAACCAGTAATTTAATTTCTGTGCTACAGCCCTGAGATGTGTGAGCAAAGAGGTTAGTGTGTACTGAGCTTAACTGGTATGAGGAATCTTGGAAAGTTATTTAGGGTCTTGGCTGCAGGCCTTTCTGACCATAATGGAAGCTTGCTGTTCTCCTTGGATGAGTTTTACATGGAAGAATTGTTCACTTCTGGATGGCTCCAACAGTAGCCATGAAGCTCCATTCTGAGCCTTGCTACTTCCCCTTTTAAGGAGCACATGTTGTCTGCCAAGTTGTGTTCCAAGATCTAGAATCATAGTCACAAGAAGCAAACATTGGTCCAGCTCCTGTGGAGCAGTAAGAGGCTACATCCGAGAAGATCTATAGCAACCATTAGTGTTACTGTTCCAAATAATTATAATTAATCATGTAGATACCTATGTATCATATCATAAAATTGACCAACAATGTTTTTGTTTTTTTAAACTGGTAGATAGCAATATGCACACTTGGGTAACAAGCATCTATTTAATTTAAAAATTAAAAAAAAAAATAGACGCGGAACATGACCAGAGATGTAACAGCAGCAGGAATTGCAGGCAGCATCCACCATATAATTATCCCAAATCTAACGTCATCCTTCCTCCACATGCTCCTGCTTACAGTGCAAATTATCTACAGAATGTCCAGTTGCCTTTACTGGTCCTTCTGACCTTGCTTATCTTAGGAAAGATGGAAGGTGACATGTTCCTGTGATTGGCATTCCTCCAGGACAAGATGGTAGCTCGAAGTGATGGTTCTGTGAACGAACAATGAGTACAGCAGACAAGAAAGAGCAGGGGAGTGAGTCAGGTGGTAAAGTGCCTGAGACCTCAGTGTGAGGACCCCAGTTCCAGTGACCACATAAAAGCCAGCACAGCAGCACACATATGTAACGCCATCTCTAGGGAAGAAGAGACAATAGGAATCCAGGAACTCCAAACAGGCCAGCCAGTCTGTCCTGATCTGTTAACTTCAGCTCCAGGAAGGCATCCTTCTGGAGACATGAGGGAGAGAGCAATTGAGAATTATATCCAACATCAACCTCTAGCTTCACACACATGCACATACATGTACATAGGCCTAAGAACACAGCTATGAAAAAAGCCAACTGGAGATTTCGGTATGAAGCCAGAGTGAGTATGCTTAAGGTCAAGTTATAGATGATAAAATAGCAGCATGTGTCTCAGAAACACCTACACATGCATTTTAAAACTGCCAAGTACTAGTGACTGAAGCAAATGACAATAATGATAGTAAATGATTCTCTGAATTGACTCCAGCATGAGACATGATGGTTGCCCATTCTCTCAGACTTAGAAACTTTAGTGGTTAGGATGTAACACACCCATTCATTCATCCATACATCTATCTATCCATCCATCCATCATGTGGACTGTTCTTCAGCTTGCTCGCTCTCTCCCTCCTCTTTCTCCTCTTCCTCCTTTACCTCTCCCTTCTTCTCTTCTTTCTCCTCTTTCTCTTTTTTCTCCTTCTTCTCCTCCTCCTCCTCTTCCTCCTCCTCCTCCTCTTCCTCCTCCTCCTAGTCTTCCTCCTCGTTCTCCACTGGCCAATTCCCTTCCATGGGCTATGGAGTCTCTTAAATTCAGAGACCCAGGTTTAGGAAACAATGTTGTTTTCATTTTTTTGTTTTTTGTTTTTTGTTTTTCGAGACAGGGTTTCTCTGTGTAGCCCTGGATGTCCTGGAACTCACTCGAGACCAGGCTGGCCTCGAACTCAGAAATCTGTCTGCCTCTGCCTCTTAAGTGCTGGGATTAAAGGCATGCACCACCACTGCCTGGCTCCTTTCTCCCTTGCTCCCATAATGCTTTGCTTTTCTCCTCTCTCTCACTCCCCACTCTGTCATGTTTGGCTTTTTTGCTCCCCCCTCCCCTCTCCCTCTCCCTCTCTAATTCCCTTGTGGTTTTCTCATGGCTCCTGGGTGTGGTTCTCTCTACAGTTCTCACAGGAGCATCTTCCTGTCTCTGTCCAGCATCTCAGCCCTAGTGTCTAACATCTTAGTGATTCCCCTTGCCTTCGCCTTCTGCCTGTAGAAACACATACTTCCCCACTGTTCCACTGCCCTACTACCCCACTGCCACACTTCCCCACTTCCCTTGGCTTCTTCATCTTCCCCATTTTCCCTTATCTCATATTTTCAACTGCTCTTCCTCCTTCTTTAATTTCAGACAGGCCGAAGTCACTTATCACTTTCTTAGCATATCGAGATCCCTTCTTGTGTATCCTAGAGAATAATAAAAACACTTGCAATGCTGGCTTCTTCCTCCATCTGAGTCACTCCTCCCTTACCCACATACCTAGCTGCTGTTAGCCCTATTCAGAGTCTTGGGGTTCCTCACTTGTGTATTCTAGTCACCTCCTGATTTGTATTCCATACTTCTCAATCTAATGTGGCATCTCATGCTCAAATTGAGAAATCATTCAGAGTTACCACCACCCCAGCTCTTTTAAAGTCTTCTCCTGTCTAAAGCAAGGGCCATGATCTCAAATATTGCATTCACAGCAGGAATGAGTGAAGTGAGTTTGTTGTAAGAAATGTCAGCTTTGGGGCTAGAAAGATACATCAGTGAGTAAGCTCTGGCTGAGAAAGCATGAGGATAAGTTCAGATCTTCAACAAGCCTAAAAAATCCTGAATATGATATCAAATGCTTGAAATGTAATTCTGGTGCTAGGAGGATCCCTGGGGCTCAGTGGCAAGTCAATCTAGACTGTCAATGAGTTCCATGTTCAGTGGGAGACCACTGACCTCCACATATGCATATACAAGAAAACACACATCCACTTGTGTACACCCCTCATACATATGTGTGTGAGCACACACCATATATATAGATAGATAGATGATAGATAGATAGATAGATAGATAGATAGATAGATAGATAGAGAAAGACAGACAGACAGACAGAGACAGAAACAGAGACAGAGACAGAGACAGACAGAGACAGAGACAGAGACAGAGACAGAGACAGAGACAGAGACAGAGACAGAGAGAGATTTTTACTTCTTATGACCTGTTGATGATCCCAGCTCCAGGACCATCAATGATACCTTCTAGAATGCTGAGAGACATACATGGTAATAGTTAGATACTTTGACCCCCCAAGAGCATGAACACTCCTCCCAGCCAAAAGCCTTAATATTTTCCTCTGAATGCCACACTAGTCATTGTTCCTGCTAAGTTAGCTGTTGGCTTCCTTCCACCATATTCTTCTTATGTTACTTCCTCTGGGTAGGAAGCAATCTCAACTCAACTCCCACTGTTCTTTTTGAAGTTTTACTCATCCTCCCATTTAGGAAAAGCTACATCTAGAAGCTTTTCCTGTTATTAAAATGGCATGTAACCTGGGAAAGCAGGCTCAAGAGGTTACTAACACATTAATGTGAATTGATTGAACAGCTAGAAACAAAACTATTCTATAATGTCAAGAACACTTGTATCCAAAGGGTTGTACAAACATGTTATCCAAACACGAGCCATGTTTTTATGCCCTACACCTTCTCCTCTCATGAATGAAGGAATGTTAACAGACTAAATTTTATAAAACAATGATCCAGTTATCATCTGGGGATTCTTGGGCATTGGGATTTGAATAAAGGTCTTGGCTAACACCCAATCTGGATTCCTGGCCTACTTCTTCCTCAGCATAGGAGTGGTTGGAGGTCATTATCTCAAGATCTCATCTCTTGACCTTGTGTCTTAATTGTGTTTGCATTATGATTTTAAAGTTTATTGCATACAATCTCTTAGCTGCACATTTCCTATTATAGGGGAAAATATTTATAAGCCAGCTAAGGTAATAACAGAAAACAGAGTGGTGGGATATGGAAATTCATTCTTTTCAGCTCAGGTGCAGCCTGAGACAAATTAATTGCACTGTTTTGCCTAGAGGAAATGCTTTATTGCTTGGGGAAAATCAAATGTCAGCCTTCTCTTATTCAAGATGTATTCGCTGTTAGGACTAGGAGATTTTTCTACAAATAAATATCTTGAGTGCTGTCAAACCACAGCTACTAATGAAGGAAATCAAAGGAAGTATCATTTATCAACACTGTTGTTCTTATTCATATTCTGGAAGGGTTCTCCCACCTTACAAAATCCATCTCAAGAAAGTTGCTGGCCATATCATCTTAATTTTTCCTTTTTCTTTTTTTTTTCAAATGCCCTCCAAATGCTTCTTCTACAGATGGCACCATTGCACTGCATCCCAGTACTATCATCCTGTTACTCAAACATTCCAAGGACTGTGTGATAGATTTTATAAGTTGCTCATGAGGACAAAAGGGCCACATGTAGTCTCCTCATCTGGCAATATCTAAAGTACCGGCCTAAGAAAGTCTTTTGAAAACCTGACCTGTTCTCAGTACTGTAGGTGATAGGGGATGTTGACAGGAACAGACATAATGGATGTTTCCAAATGGCAATAGCAAGAATCAAATGAGATTCACAGAGAAGGAAGGCTTAGAAGTGTGGGTAGCTGGAAGATCAGGTATGTGCCAGATTTGAAAGTTGAGACCTGAATCTACCCATGCCTTCCTGTCTACAGTGGTGAATAGTAGGTGTTCTTGAATTATTAAGGGACCTGAATAGAAGCAGCAATAGAGAGATAGCCTCCCTCACTCTCCAGCTACTTCTAGTTCATTCACTAGCTACCACAATGCCATTAGGTAGAAACTGTTGGACTTATTTGAGAGACAGGAGTGTAGGACCACAAAATGCAGTTACCTCAGTGCTTAACTGTCTACACAAGGCTGCTTCTGCCCTACAGGGAACATTTATCAATGTCTAGAGCTTATTTTAGTTATTGCCATGAGAGTCTAAGCTTCCAGTGATAGAAGCCAGGTATGCCACTAAACATCCTAAAAGCACCACAGGCCTTGGAAGAAAGACATACCCTTGTCTGTGAGAAGCACTCGAACAGAGAAGCATTAAATAGCCAATGGTTTTATTAAGTCTTCATTTCCCTTCATCCAACTGTGTTTCCCAGCCACAGAACCTTCCCATTTTGCCAGTGTAGTGAGAATGAATAGAAAAAAACCATGTGTTCAATGAACAGTTGTTGAGTGAATGAACAAAGGGATTGGATGAGTGACTTATTTAGGATTTGTCTGTATTGTTCTGAGCCCCCAGTTCCTCTCCATCAAACGGCTTACTTCACTTCTACCTCTATCACAGTGAAGAAATACCCTTCAGATGAAACAGTGTCTTTGACATTCTTTACAAATTGAAAAAGAAAACATGTGTAACAATAAAAGATCTCTCATTGTAGACAGGTTAGGATAGAAGTATAAGCAAAATGTGAAGGGCAACTGAGAAGCAATAGTTAAACTCAGTGATAACAAAAAAATTTAAGGACAGGACCTCAAAACACAAAGTAAACAATATTAGCAGGAAGGAGTAGTCATGATAATTATCTTGAGCTTTGACAATATTCACTGCCATCCACCCTGGCATATTGGGGTCTTAAGGGCCTCCCGTCCTGATAGTCACCTTTTTACCAATTAGTAAAGAACAAGAAGAAATGCCTTAAGCTGTCAACAGTTCAGTGCATCTTCTTAGAGCCCATTGAGAGTCACCAGTGCAATGCCCCTGGCTGTTGGAAGTTCTTTCTACTTGCTTCACATGGCATTTTGCTAGTTTCGTTTCCTGCTCTGCAGGCTTTTCAACAATTCCCCTGGCAGGTCAATGCTGTCTTAACCCAACTGTGAAAATGATGTAAGGGGAAGTTTTTCCTTTTTTACTTGGTGAGATTTTGAGCATTCAAAATTGTTCTCTCATATCAGCCCTTTCAAACAATAGCAGCAGATGGGAGGGATTTATCACCCTCTTATGGTCCCCCTCAACCCTAATCTATAAAACCGAGGTTGCCAAGCTCTCTCCTCTGCTATAAGCAAATCTGCCTACAGTGTTCTGAGCTTTGAGCCGTTAGCCATCAAGGCAGCACATTCAATGTGTGTGCTCCTGGGCTGCTGGTACTGCTGTACCAGCTGTGTCAATTGGAAGTAGCCCACACCCATCACCATCATGAAAATTATATCATTAAGACCTAGAATGAGGATACCATCTTTTGGTCATTACTATGTGGAGAGGCATATGAGACCAAAGGCTATATATACATAATGACAAAGTTTCTAATCTTTGACAGCTTAAAGCACGGGCCTGCCTAATTACCTCATGCATTCTGGGAAGCTACCTGAGCAAAAGATGCTACAAAAGCACAGAGTGCTAAGTAAGTGGTCAGAGTTAAGTACAAATGAGTTGGCTAACATTTATGATGTACTACCAAAGCAGATCAGTCAAGGTGACATTTGAATGCCCCTCCATAAACAGGACATTACAAACAGCCTAAAAGGAAGATTGGAAATGACTCATCTTTAAGTATGTGTCACTAGAAAATACAGGGACTTTATTGGCCTGTGCTTGTCTGCATACACACACACACACACACACACACACACACACATGATTTACAATGTATATTGCCAATTGTCCTGCCCCCAAGAAAAGGCAACTTCAGATGCTCAGGAGAATGCAGTTAATCCAAAAACTCCATTTGTGTTGGATCCCTGTGTATCACCCACCCTTACCACACACATCCTCCCATTTACCATGATGCTTCAGCCTCCTTGACCAGCTCCTGCTCTGCCTCCTGCTTTGTCCCCTTGACACATACTTCCTGTCCAGGATGTTCTTCACCACTATGGCCAGACCAATCTAAACTTTCATTCTTTCTCATTTCAAGAACTGCTGGGCAGGATGTCTGTCATGCTTATTTAGAGCAACTTTCTCTCTGTAAGTTCACATCAAGGTGTGTAGCTACTTGATTGACACTTTGCAGTTCTGTTTCTCACTAGATTACCAACTCCAGGAGAGAAGGCTCATCAGGTCACACTTTGCACCAAGTGCACTGCCCAGCATAGCCTGTGATTAGCAAACGTTGGGTGAAAGATGGACAAGACAGAAGGAAAGAACAGACTCTTATTAATACTCTTCTAGTACATGAGTACTTTAAAATGATTTACTTATTCACTTTACATCTCAATATCAACCCCCTTCTTCTCCCACTCCTCTCTTCTTGAGAATTTTGAAATGTTAAACTCATTTCCTTCTAACTCCAGTGAGTAACAAAGTGAAGAAGAATTAACACAGACCAACTGGAAAGTCCTGCGCTTACTGATATAAGCGGTCTTCAGAGTTCTAGTGTGGTAACATATTGATCTAATACATGAGATTTGTTTTCAGCTATTTTCAACCTTCTTGTATGAAAACAAATTTCTCCATTTCCTCTCCTCTCCTCTGCCCTACCCCCTCTCCTTCTCCCTCTCCTTCACCTCTCACTCTCATCTCCTTCCTGTCTCTGTCTCCTGCCCTCTCTACCTCCCTCTCTCTGGTTTGTTTTTGCCTTGGGATTTTTATTTTGTTCAATTTCTAATTGTTTTGTTTATTTTGCTTTGATATTGGTAGGTGAATTTTGGTTTGGGGTAAGGGGAGTTTTGTTGTTCTGTTTTAGTATATGCTAGGCAAATGCTCTGTCACTGGGCTTCCTTCTCAAAGTCGTTGAGACTATATGTCTATAAACCACTAGTTTCTACTTCCTTTTTAAAGTCAAGTCTGCTTTCAACCATCAATTCCACACCACATAGAGAACTTCCTTTCTCCCTGTACCCCTCTGCTTGGACCAGTTTTAGCTGAGTCTGACTATGAATGTAAGAGAAGCACAAGTATTTTTCTTTAATTGAGCTGATGTCTGTGGTCTGTAATTACTTCACTCTCTTGGTTGGTATGACCATGGGTAGCAGGTTAATGTTCAGTGCTCCTGGGAGGAGCATGCAGGAGTCTTTTTCTGGGGCTCCATTGTAAATCTTTTTCTGAGTTTACCTAGACCAGCCTCAACCTTCTAATTAAGGGTGCAGCTAGATGGTGACAGTGGTAGGAGAAGTGCCTGAAGTGGCCTCTCTCTAGCATGCATGGCTCTCCACTTGTCTTTGTCTTCTAGGTCTGCCTGACTAGGCATAAAGGAAGATTCAACTAATTATCTGCAAAGTACTTGTTCACAAAAACTAGGAAAAATATGATGGCATCCTCTTGGACACGTCCCAGGTTCCCTCAGTGGTTCTCTTGAAGGGAAAGCTTAAGGATGCACCACAGAGGATGCTGGAGAAATTCACAGTGATCTCTTCCTCAGCTAATATGTAAAAGGAAGCATGGTAGAATTTCTTCTTTCCAATTTGTCCCCCTCAGCTCCTGTCCTGTTTTTCTCTTTTTATATCCCTGGTTAAAAAAAAAAAAAAAAAAAAAAAAAAAAAAAAAAAAAAAAAAAGGCCACTGGGATGGTGACTGGAGATAGCAAGGCCAAACTGGTTTTCTCATAATGATCCCAGGAGGGTATGTATTTTCCAGTAAGGTTTGTGTGCCTCTACCTCCTGAGCATCAGGAAGAAACTATCTGGACATGCTATTTCAGAAGTTGCCTTGGAGTGATAGAAGTTTGGCCTTTCCAGCTTTGTCCATGAGAGAGAGAGAGAGAGAGAGAGAGAGAGAGAGAGAGAGAGAGAGAGAGAGAGAGAGAGAATATGAATCTACCATGCAAGCATGAGTAAATAATTAAATTCCTAACACCTTCATAATAAAACAGATGCAGAGGTGCACACTTGTAGTGCTGGGTCTGGGGAAGCAAAGATGGAAGGATCTAAGTCTCATTGGCCAGTTCTCCTAGCCTAGCTAAATTAGTCAGCCTTATATCAGTGAGAGACCTGTCATAAGAATCAAGATGGAGTTAGGGGAAGGACTGAAGGAGCTGAAGGAGTTCACAACCCCATAAGAGAAACAACCATATCAACCAGCCAAGCCCCTCAGAGCAGGCAGAGACTAAACCACCAACCAAAGAGTACACATGGAGGGACCCATGGCTCCAACCACATATATAGCAAAGGATGGCCTTGTCAGGCATCAATGGGGGAGAGGCCCTTGGTCCTGTGAAGGCTCGATGCCCCAGTGTAGGGGAATGCTAAGACTGGGAGAAGGAAGTGGGGGAGGAGCACTCTCATAGAAGCAGGGGGAGGAAGGTTGGGATAGGGGGGTTTCTGGAGGGGAAACTGGGAAGGAGGATAACATTTGAAATGTAAATAAATAAAATAACCAATAAAAATTTTAAAGAAAAAGAATCAAGAGGGATGGTTCCTGAACACATGTATACACACAAACACACACGCACACAGGCACACACATACACTCACACACATACACACATGCACTCACGCACACACACACAAACACATACATGCACTCGCATGCGCGCACACACACACACACACACACACACACACCCATATGAGTGTACACACACATATATAGCATGTGATTTTGTGTATGCAGCTTTGTGTTCCGAGCTGGTTGAACGTGCACACCCGCCCAGGAGCTATCTCAGTTCCGTGGATGAAATACACACACACATTAGCTTATTTTTAATATGCTTTTTATCTCAATGGTCAGGCACTTCTAAGCCTCCTGTAGCTAACATGTCCTTACCTTCACTCCCAGATCAACATCTCTAAATCTGCCCTAAGCTTAGTTGTTCAGTTACCTCCTGTAAAGTCCATTGGCCCAAGATACTTTGGGGCTGCTTTCCCTTTCTGCTTACATTTTGGAAGGTCTCGCCAGGCAGTGGTGGCACATGCCTTTAATCCCAGCACTTGAGAGGCAGAGGCAGACGGATTTCTGAGTTCGAGGCCAGCCTGGTCTACAGAGTGAGTTCCAGGACAGCCAGGGCTATACAGAGAAACCCTGTCTCGAAAAACAAAACAAAACAAAAACATCAACAACAACAAAAAAACAAAACAAACATTTTGGAAGATCTCCCCTGCAGCTTCCAGTCTGTCTTTTTTTTTCTCCCAGGTATCTAGATTCTCCTCCTCTCTCCTAGCCTGCAGGAACCTGGAAATTACACCTCTTTCTTTTCACCCAGCCATTAGCCCCTTGCATCTTTATTGATAGATCATAAACAAATTGGAGGTGAAGACTTTCAGCATCAGTAAACACATTACTAATCAAAGCATCACAATCAGAACCCTACAATATACATGCATACACACACACGAATGAATGCACACATGTGCACACACATATGAATGCATACACACACATGCACATGAATGTGTATGCATACACACTATGCTTCCATTAGTGTTTAAATCATTTTTACAAAGGAAAGACTGATCTATACCTCCAAGCCCTCAAAATTTCCTCCTTGTTCTCAGTACAGAGATGCCTGGGTCAGGAATGAGAACCTGACTTGACTTAAGAGGTTCTGCTCTACAATGAGCCTGGCAAACTTTCATCTCAGCAAGGTTTCTGTGACTTCTTATTCAGTGAAAGAATCCGGGGAAGCAGATGTTAGAATCCAGCATCCATCTTTAACCATGGTTATAAAATAAAGACACTAACCAAAAAAGAAGTCAACTAAAAACTAAAATTGGAATTTGATATAGGACAGCAATAAATTTTCTTTATTAGGAATGAATTGGGTTTTCAACATTTAAAATGAACTCAGTAATGAGGTAGCCTGACCATGCACCTGGGTCTCGGGCTCTGGCCCAGGTTTGACCCCAGTTCCCCAGTGTCTTTTCTGTTTCTCTTGTTCTAATTTGGTTCTGGCTGTTGTCTCAAGCTTTTCGCTTAGGGATGGGTTGATGGTATGTGTACATCATCCTTTTTCTCTGAGCCCTAGCTGGGGGCCTTGGCTGTCAATGCACCATGGTCAAAGTACTTGTGATGAAGCCTGGAGAAAAGAGCTTTTGGTCAGTCTGCATGCTTTCTCCTGGAATGGCGGAGTTTGCAATAAGAACATGTGGGTGGGGCTGGTCTACTCAGAGCTCTCACAGAAAGCACTGTTTTGCATCCCTGTGTCTCACACATCTCAGAGAAATCTCAAATCTGTAGTCCCACAGATTTCAGTCTAGATTTTTCTTGCCTTCCTGTTATATTCTTGAGCAAGTTTGCTAACCATGAAAAGAACTTTCAAGTTTTTTTTTTCTTGGCTCTTTCTGGCCTCAAATTATTTCATACCTCAGACCAGCTGGTGTTAACCTGAAGGATTAACACAGTGAAGTTAAGCCTGTCAATTTACAACTTACTCTTTGCCACCATGTACAAATGTCATGAACCTCTTGCTTCTCTGAGGGCAGCATCTGCAGCTGGGCCTCTCAGTGCTACACTACTGACATTTTGGACTGGCTAATGCCTTGTTGTAAGGATCTGGCCTGGAAATTATAGGATGTTGAACAGAATGCTTTGCCTTTCTCACAGGAAGTGTATTAGCACTCTGTCTCTCAACTGTCACACTAAACACTTCTCCATATTGCCATGTAATCCCTGGACAGGGGTGTGGGCAATCGTATCCCATTCCTTATCCAGTGAAAACTATGGACATAAGGAGATTGAAGATTTTTATGAGAGAAATCCCATTCTTCATTGGTATCAATTCCAAACCTTAAACTGAGAAAATATCTGTCACCAAAATGCTTGCTGTCCAAGCCTGACGACCTAAGCTTGATTTCCAGAACTATATTTTTAAAAAGTCAGGTGCAGACGTACATGCTTAGAATCCAGTTTTTAGGCAGGGAAAACAGCAGATACCAGGGACTTGCTAGGCAGCCACCTTGGTCTACTTTGTGACCTCCAGGCCAGTGTGAAGCTCTGTCTAAATAAATGAATACATACATACATACATACATACATACATCATACATATACATACATACATATATACATACATACATACACACACACATACATACATACATACCAAAGAGCTAGAGAAAGGTTGTTCTCTGGACTCTGTGTACATGTATATATACATACATGCACACACACGCGCACACATGCACATTTAAGGACTTCTTTCTGTATAGGATGTGAGGCAGGAAGATTGATTAGCAAAATAATGATGTGCTCTTATGAACTGTGACAACTACTGTCACGGCTTGTGTTGAAGCCTACCTCTGAATTCCTGCAGCTCTGCTCTTCTGATAAGAATTTGAAAGTTACCATGAGATTAATCACTTCTGTGTATTTTCAGAGGAAGGTAGTCCCAATCCATGGCATTCTCCATGTTGGCCAGTAAAAAATGCCAGTGTTTGTTGACTTAGAGATTAATTATTGATGATAGGGAACCTTATTAATTTTTTAGACATTCTCCCCTGTGGGTGCATGCCTGACTCCCTATAGAGAGCATAAGATTCCTTCCAGTCATCCTGCATCAAAGCCACTGGCTGTCACCCAGGGCGTTATCTTGTTCTGTGCAGGCTGGCTGCATATGTTGACTCTAAAGTTTTTAATCAGGCATTTTCCCACTCAACTGCACATGTCAAGCTGTGGAGACAGAATCCATTAGACACTGGCTGAAACCAGCAAGGATTTTATGTCATCATGATTTGATATCTCTATGGTAGAATTTCCCAGTAAGAAATTAAGGAAGCATACATTCTGGAGATCGATGAGCAAAATGCCTGCAGGATTCCAAAAAAGGGAAACAACAAGAAGACTTTTGTACACCCCTTTCAACATCTGGAAGAATTTGTGTATTGGTTGAAGTATCTCAATTTCTTTCATCAGTCTTGCATGTTAACAGATACAATCAATAGGTAACTGTCTCAATTAACCTTAATCAATATACTTGACAATAATGAGCATTCTGTTAAATGATAGAACACAGAGGAAGAGCCAGGAGATGGCTCAGTCAGTAAAGCATTTGGTGGCTAAACATGAGGACCTGTGTTTGGATTGCTAGCACCCTTGCACATGCCTTGCAAGTCTAGTCATGGGATGATAAAAACAGGAGAATCCATGGAGCTTACTGGCCAGCTGGTTTTTCCAGTTCATGAACTCCAGGTTCAGTGAGAGACTGTCTCAAAATGTAAGATGAATAAGAATGGGGAAACAACCCATGTACCTCTCACCTACAGAGAGAGAGAGAGAGAGAGAGAGAGAGAGAGAGAGAGAGAGAGAAATGTGCATTCACAGAGAAACAAATACATACAATTTACATTCACACAGGAACACATACACACTTATATACACATATGTGCACTGACACAGGAACACATACACATATATGTGCATTCACACAGGAATACATACACACATATACATTCATACAGGAACACATATACACAGAAACACACATATATGTGCATTCACACAGGAACACATACACACATATACACACTTATGTACATTCACACAGAAACATGTACACACAGAGAAAGAGAGACAGACAGAGACATCATGAAGGAAAGAGGCACAAAGGGCATGTTTTCAATTAAATAAAAGCATACAAGCCACTTAGAGTAGTGAGAGCTCCTTTTTATGCTGAGGTCAACCAGCAAATGCAGATGGAGTCTCTACTATATCTTAAGCATGCACTGAGCTGGACATGTGAAAATCATTTGGGTTTGAGCTTTGCTTCATGCGAAAGCATTTCTCAATAACATGATTTCTCCCCCACTTTCCTAACTTTAGATACAACAAGGATCTTGCTGTAAGACATCATTCTGAAAATAAATCCTATTGCATGAAAGGACAGGGCCTTGACCTGTGTGTGTGTGCGTGTGTAAAACTTACAGATGTGAATTTGCCTTCCTTGTGCAGGTGAAATCTTTTGTGTAATGACAGTTATTGGGGCCCATGAATACTTTTATCCCTTTCCAGATGTTCCGGTATTGTGGAGGAGAGAGAGAGGAAGGATTTGCTACAATGACTACAAAGTCTTGTCTCTAAAAGAGTTTTAAAAAGCATTCTCCTAGCTAAGGAAATTCAACTTGGGGCATTTTACAGACATGAAGCATTGACAAATGAGCTGTCTGATCCTAAACTGGTTTTAAAACAGAAGTAGTCTGGGGTCTGCACTCCAAATGAAACGTCAAGGGATGGAAAGCTATCTGTTTTACTGGTGGTCAATCACTCAAGTGTTTCTCAGCCTGGACACTTACAGATCCATTAGGAAGAAATAAGATTGCAAGACCCTAGGGCCATCTTGAATTGAACTTCCACAGTGTCAGGTGTATGCAGTTCAGTCAATACTGTTTTAATTTACACTGGTTAAATTACTGCTTGTCACAGGTTTCTCTCTCAGAAAAGACCACAGATCCTGCCTTCAGATCCTCTCCTCTAAGCCCAAGTCCTACTTGTGACTCATGATGCAATTCTATTTATTTGGTACCATGTTCACCTGAGTTCGAGTTGACATAAAACAGTATGCACAAGCCAGATAGAGCAGAGGAAATTCTCCGATACTCAAAATAGAGTTTGTATCTTAAAATGCTTTAACTTGTGGATACTTTAACAAGTGGTTTTCTTGAGGCAGAGACTTCAATGCTTATGAAATAATATACACATGTTTCCTTACCTCGTCTAGCTTCTTTTGCAGGAAGATCAAGTTCACATGATTGTTCTATGTCAAACCATTTATAGATTCTCCTTGTCCCTGTTTTCCTGAACTTAGAAGCCACATGCTGACATAATCAAGGTATAAAATGAGGTCCTCACCTGCCCTGATCCTGGAGTGATTGTGTTTGAGAAAATATTCTGTAAGCAGGAGCCAACAGGTAGAAGAAGCAAGAAATGAGCCTCCATGTTAAACCACTAAGAGTTCAGGTTGAATACCCAGAGGAATAAATTACCCACTGCTTGTCAGCTCATTGTCCTCCGACTTAACCTCTCAGTGTGTGCTTATGTGTTCAGTACAGCCTTGATTACTGGTGCTTATGACAGATGTGAGATTACTGACCACGGCTCCATTAAAACTACAAAATCTTCCAACCTGTTGAATGTGGCAAGAGTTAACTGTTGACTTATTCTAACAAACTAGAGCTGTCACCTGTATCCAAATGAATGTGCTCCTTGTGACTTTCGTGTCACACTACATTGTAATCAGCAAGTGTTTAACAAATGTTGATAATCTATTTGGGAGGTTTTAATTATTCATCTATCATCTAGAAGAGAGCTTGGGACCTTGCTCTTTCATATTACCTCCTTATGTATATGAAGGTACCTGTGGACATGGGTGTGAGTGTGGAGACCAAAGAGGAACCTTAGGTATTATCCTCAGAAACAAGATCCACCTCCTTTGAGATGGTATCACAGTCTGGAACTATTCACCAATTACTCAGAACTGGCTGGCCAGAAAGTGGCAAGGGTCCTCCTGTAGGGATTTGGGATTACAAACATGTACCACCCTATTTGGCTTTTTTGAAAATGTGGATTCTGATGATTGGATTTAGATCCTTATGCTTCAAGGCAAGTGCTTCACCAACTGAGCCACACTCCCAGCCCCATACTTGTACAAGATGATTCTGGTACAAGTGGTATATTAGGCTGGAGAGATGACTCAGTGGTTAAGAGCATTGACTGCTCTTCCGGAGGTTCTGAGTTCAATTCCTACCAACGATATGGTGGCTCACAACCATCCGTAATGGGATCAATGCCCACTTCTAGTGTGTCTAAAGACAGCTACAGTGTACTCATATAAAATAATTAAGTTAATCTTTTTTAGAGGTATATCTGTTTGATTTGGGTATGAATTTGATACAAGGAACTGATTGGCATCAAACTAGCTGCATTTTTTTTTCAAATTTATTTATCTATTCACTTTGCATCCTACCCTCGCCTCCCAGTAGCCTCTCACACAAGTCCTCCCTCATTCTGGGTGTCATCCCCCCACTAACTACCCACCCCACACATCAAGTCACTGTAGGACTATGCACATCCTCTCCCACTGAGACCAGACAAGGCAGTTCATTTAGGGAGCAAGATCCACAGGCAGGCAGGAAACAGGCTCAGGGACAATCCCAGCTCCAGTTGTTGGGGACCTAAACAAAGACCAAGCTGCTCATCTGTTACATATGTGTAGGGGGCTTAGGTCCAGCCTAAACTTGCTTTTTGGTTGGTGATCCAGTCACTGGGATCCCCCAAGGGTCCAGGCTAGTTGACTCTGTTGGTCTTCTTGTGGAGTCCCTGTCTTTTGTGGGTCCTTCAATCCTTCTCCCAACTCACTCCCCAGCTCAAAATAGCTGGTTTGAACCAAGGTGAAATCCATGTTACATATTTGACTTTGAGCCAGTGACACCATAATAAACACACATGGGGCAAGCAAGAATAGGATAATCACACACACACACACACACACACATATATATATATATATATATATATATATATATATATATATAGAGAGAGAGAGAGAGAGAGAGAGAGAGAAGTGTGAATAGGCTCAGTTTCTATCAGGTACTTGTGAAATAGTCAGCGTGACCCACTACCCATAGGAAGTAGCCATGCACGTTGCAGTTCTCAGGTACCCGATACCATCTCGGTCCAGTTTTAATGGATATGGTCAGGTCTATGATTTATGGACTTAGCTGTTTGCTGCTGCTTGTGATCTTTCAAACACAGAGACACGCTCTCACCTTGGAAACATACACATTTGATAAAGTTATAATTGTAGAAACTGAGGGGCTCAACCTCATTCTGACCATGTGAGTGCCTGGTGCTGCATCATCAATACAAAGAATGAAGAGCCCTTTTGCTCAAAGAGCAAGCAGATGTAGCTGATGCAATCCATTTCATTAGGGCTATTTTAGGCATTGGTGGATTTTCTAGACTTGGAGTTGAACACATTATTCTTGTCACTTATATTTTTTTATATCAAAACCTGACACTACTGAAAATACTACACTACTCAATGCAGAAAAGGGTATTTTGTTTCCTGTAATATTCTGACCAAATTCTCCAGAAAATAAAATTAGCTCTGATTTACTTTGAAAAAAATGGCAGCCATATTTTGAAACAGAATCTCTGAAGTTAGGGAAAGCTCAAATTGGGGCTGAGCCTATGGCTTAGTAGCAGGGGACTTGCCTAGCACATGCCTGGTCCTCAACACCCAAAAGTTAATTGTTTAATTAAAGTTGCAGCACCCAGTCCCAACTAATATATCTGTAATATAACCTAAGATTCAGGGATTTCTGTGAAGGGGGCGGGGGGTAGACAACTTGTAAGAGCCAGGGAAGCAGACACTTTAAGATTGGGTCTCCTAGGAGCATCAGAAGCTACATCCATGAAGTCTCATTCATGACTACTTGAGCATGATCATAACAAAAACAGCACTAACAGACACGTTAACATGGATCCAGAGAAACTAACAAAGCCACAACCCTAGACAAAAACCTACAGGAAAATAAGGAATCCTGAGAATGGGGCAAATAGTCTTCCTCTGGGAAGAGCAAAAGAGGGCAAGGGCAGAGGTAAATAGAAAGCTTTAAAAGGAGAGAAAGGAAGGGGGAAGTGATGTAATTATATTACAATCATAAGAAATAATTTTTTGGGGGGTGTAAAACAGTGACAGAACATGTACTTAGTACATATGAGTTCACAGCACATGCACACTCATATACATGAAAGCCTAACAGAAAGGAAAACAATAATTTACATTCACACAATATGAAAATGGTTTTAAATATGAGTATCTCTTGATTGGGCATCTTGCCACACAGCTGGAATTCCTACACTCTGGAGGCAAAGGCAGGCAGATTTCTGCGAGTTTGAGTCCAGTCCAGTCTACATAGCACCACCAGGCACCTGTGTGGTGAGACCTTGTCTTAAAAACAAGCTTTAAAAAAAATCATTGTTATTTGTTTCTTTAAGAATCCATAAAGATATCACTTTCCTTGCATACTCAGATCTCACCATATCCTAAACAACGCAAGTCTTAAGGGAATTTGGGGGGTGGGAAGAGGGAGGGGGTCGGTATAGGTCAGGGGTAGCAGTTTTGGGACAGGATCTCATTGACCTAGATCTCACTATGTACCCCAGGCTGGCCTCAGACTTATAAGAATGGCCCCACCCAGCCTCTCAAGTGCTAGAATTATTACAGCCATGAATCACTATGCCTGACTTTGGTTATGTTTTAATAGTAAGTGGAGTGGTCATATTCCCAACTTGCTGGGAATATGTGAAATGTGGAAACAGACCCATGCTTCTGCTGTTCACACCAATCATCCTCTGATAAATCGGTTTGCATCATGAGTCGGTTGTCCTCTGTCCCTCTGCCCAGAAATGCTCAAATTCCATCCAGCAGGGATTATTATGGGCTTAGACCATTTGCATTCCAAATCCCACGTAAGAAACATTTTGAGATGTCAGATGCCACATCCACTGCTTAATCTCACAGCATATTAACCCTCGACACAAATCCTAAGTGAATTTTATTCTCCCTATCTTAAGTTAAGAGAAATATCTCCTGCTTGCCTACCACACATGTATCAGCCCCTGGTGCTTTTCACAGTGAACAGGAAAGACGGTGTCTTTTCCTCTGAAGTACTTACAGTCTTACAGAAAAAAAAAAAAAAAAAAAAAAAAAAAAAAAAAAAAAAAAAAAAAAAAAAAAAAAAAACGAGAAACAAACCATGCAAAGATGATGAATGAGGAAGCATATGATGTCAGGGAGCCCAGAGAAAAGGACCTTGGCCAGGACCAGTCAGGCGGAGGTTTGAGTGAACGATTTAATGTTGGCTAGGCAAAGACAAGAGCTGAGTGGAAAGCAGACTCGCCAGTCAGGGGGCAAGATACATGGTGTGCTTGAGAACCTAGAAGTACAGATCGACTTCAGCCTGGAGAGAAGGACAGAGGGTTTGGACTAAGGCTAAAAAGCTGTGCCAGAGCCAGATGGCTACAGTTCCCTACGCTTTGATGAGTGTCTCACTCTATTGCAGTGGAGAATGGAAAATTACTAGAGAGTGTGGGGTCAAAGCAAATGTGTGCCACGGAAAGAAAAGCACACTTCTGTGCAGAGGGTACCTTCCTTGATGCCATTATCAAAAGATGTGACAGGGCTGACTCTTGAAGCTGTCCCCAGTTCTGAATCCAGACCCCATAGCATAGGCTCGAAGCCACTGAGCAGCTTCTCTGGCTGACTGTGGGGCACAGCAATGAGGCTCTGCTGGATTTGCTTAGAACTCCCTGTCTGGCTGGCACTTTAGAATCACTTGGAGGGCTAAACAAACAAACTGCAGATCCCTGACTCAAGATGTCTGCTGTGGTCTTGGTGCAGCCTTGCCATCAGCTTTGTCTTTATCTCTCTTGGGATCCTAATATACAACTAGTACAGTGAGCCTCTACATCAGAGGGCAGCAAGAGAGAAAGGAGGTGTGGCATTGTGGACCAAGGTAGAGAGCCCAGATGGTAACAGTTCCCAGAAAGGTTTAAGAAGGGCTACAGAGATCAAGACAAGATTGGCCAGGCCTTATTCTCTATGTCCTCTCTTCACAAAGTGCCCGACTCCTCTCTGCAACTACACATAGAATGTTTCAGACCAACCTGATGGGCCACTCCCACTCTCTTCTCTGAGGGACACCAGTTCCTTGCACTATTGGGATACTGCAATATCAGGATAGAAAATGTCTCCTAGCACCACCTGGGAAAATCACTAAGGTGATCCATCAAGAAAAGTGAGATGGGACAGAAGGGAAGAGGAGGGGGGAAAGGGAAGGAGAGAGTAAAAGACAAGAGAAAGAGACAGGGGTAGATGGGGGGAGGGAGGGAATAAAGGAGGGAGGGAAGGAGAGAGAGAGAAGGAGGGAGGACAGTATCTTCCATGCTGAATTAAAACCATCCCTGGCCTAAGTAATACCTATCATAAACGTAACTTGTGATTTCTCATCACACCCAGGGCATCACTCTGAGTGGTTCTGAAGTACCGTTGTCCTTCACGCCTGTAACAAGCCTATGCTATTGACATTGGTACTTTTAGGATTCCTACTCTGAAAAATAGATTTAAACATGCAGCTCAGTAGATAGCCTAGTGCTATAGTTCTATTAGTGCCAGAACAAGGCCTTGCGGACAGATGTTACTGTTTACATTGAAACCCTGTATAAACAAAATCCCTACAATGGCCCTGGAAGGGGTAGGAACCCTAGGACATGGGATAGGTTATGCCTTAGATACTGGGCTAGCTAGTGATGCTTCTAAAAGTGTATAGTTGCTATAGTAAGGAGGGCTTCCTGAAGAGATAGATGACAAGGGAAACTCTTAATGAGACAGAAGCTTGAAGTGGAAGAAAGGGAGAGAGCTCCTAGGCATCAAGTGAGTGAGGTCCTTCTAGCAGGCAGAAAATAAAAGCAGAAATGCCCCCAATATAATGCTGCCCTCTCAGAGAACCTCATTTAGAGTTTTTACATTATGTTTACCAAATTGCCAGAAGCCAGCAATTCCATAACTGGTGGCTCAAAGGAAGGCAGGCAGGCAGTATTCTCATTGGCAGGCAATAGCCAGGGTGTAAACCCTGAGTTTTGCAACCAAAGAGAACTATGGGTTTTTAAAGTGAAACTTTGACCTCCCCAAGGTCTTCTCTCTGAGTGAAAACAAGATTTGCAAAGAAAGACGGGAGTGCCATGGTTTCAAGGCTCCTGACTACTGATTCCTCCTTGTGTAATTTTTATGAAACTGGGTATAATTTAATGTTCAGGAGATATCCTGCTCCATGATTTCCCTAAGAATAGTGGGGAACTTTTCCATATGCCTGATTGGGAATCAAGATTTTCCTTCAGTGACAACTGTTGAGAAATGTGTACCCAGAGTGGGCAGCCCCACTATGTGAAAGTGGGAAGCCCCATCATGTGGAAGCAGGCAGCCCCACTGCGTGAAAGCAGTTTACACTACCATTCTTGTACTGGTCCTCAGACCTTACTACTTTGGAGCTGCAGCCACAGAATCTCAAAGAGGTCAAGTGTTCTGGCCCTGGTCACACAGGCCTACAGTGCTGCAGTATGCAGAAAAATAGCAGACAGAGGCTTGTATCCTGTCTCAGGTCTCTGGTTCAGCATCTGTGCTGTCTTGTCTCAGTGTTCTCTGGAACTATAGGCAACTATCTAACAATCTAAGGTTCATTTCTTACCTAAAAGGCAAAATCCTGATCTGCCACATAAGATATCGTTAGAATGGGATTGCATGTATGTATGTGTGTGTGCCTGTGTTGTGTAAGTGTATAAGCCAGGGGAGGATGCTAGTTATCTACCTCAATCATTTTCTGCCTTATTCTCTGTAGAGAGGGTCTCCATTTCAGAAAGACTGCCTGGCCAACAAGCTACCAGGGTCCACACGTCCATCACTCCAGGTTTATGAGTCTCTGTAAGCTAATGCTTACCCAGAATTACAGGCATGTACATGAAGTACCAGGTGTTTTACCTCAGATCATCATGCTTAGATATCAAGCACTCTTACCCACTGAACCATTTCCCCAGAACCCCAGGGCCCCAAACCCCTAGGATGAGAATAAGGGAGAAGCTGACTGTACAATGCCAAGTCCTGACTGCCAAGATTAAGGCAGAGAAACTGACCAGTTGCCAAGCTTCACTTTATATTTGCCATATAATTTCACCTCTGACCCTTCTAAGGTAGCTATTATCAATTATCTTTATTCCCATTTTAGAGTTCAAAGAGTTGAAAAAAATAAAAGCTAAAACTCAGAGAGGCCCATCGACTTATGCAAGATCATTCACCTGAAGAGGAACATGAAGGATATGAATCTGGACAGTGGAGCAGGGCCACCAGCTGACCACATTCTCCAGCCTCACCATCAAGGAGACAAACAGGAGATGTACAGAAAGGAATTGGAAGGACATAATGTTATAGTACAGCAGTAGCTCAAACCTCAGTATGTTCTTGGGGCAGAAGCTGGGGTGCCAGCATCTCCTGGCTCGGAGCTGGGTCACAGCTGTAATTTCCCAGCATGCAGTATACCCAGGAGGCAGAAGGCAAGGGGGAAGCTTGTCTCTGAAGGAGGATAAGAGGCCTGAAGGAGAGGAGGGTCCAGTCCAGGGAGAGCAGCGGTTTGAGGGACACTGTCTCTTTGCCTCTGTACACTTCTGAACTTCTCAGCAGCCTTGTTCTCAGGCATGAGTCCCTTGGACTCCAGCAGCCATGCTCTAAAGTAGAAAAGGAGTCAAATGAGCAGACAGAGTTACATCCGGGCCAGCAGGCAGCTGCATACCAGCTGCTTTGTAAGAGTTCTTCATCTATCCCTTAAAGCCCAGCATTGAGGATGTGTTCTCAGAACTGGGCTTGCACTCTAGGCCAGCAAAGAACACCCTTCACTTGTTTCAGCTAATAGCACTTTCTGGAACACAGTCATTGAGTAGCAAGACATGACAAACAAGAAGTTTACAGACAAGGGCTATGCCTCCAGCTTTCTTAGCACTTAGGGGTGGCTATGGGCAAAGATACTTGCTCTGTCTAGGTCCCAGTTGGTAAACTGAGACCTGTCATTGGCAGGTCAGGGGTTCTCTCCACTCTCCAAGGACAGAGCAACTAGTCTATTTCCTACCTAGCGAAGGCACAGGCACACTGACAAGTAGACCTACACCCATCCCTGACCTCTTGAACTCAACAGTAGACGAGCTTCAAATGATCCCAGGAGATTAAGGAAGATCACAGTGTGATAAGTCATAGGCAAGGAACGATGCTTGTTACTAAAAGAGAAATCCAAGTCTACAGAGATCAGAGACCTGATGGCTACAAAGTCGAGGGATAAAGAATAAGGTTTACCTGCCATAAAAGACTGCTTCTAGCATGTGGACAGTGTGTGTAAAGACAGAGTATTCTAAGTGAGGAACAAGTCAGCTCTTCTCAATAAAGGCCCAAGCAGAGCTTACTTGGAGTAGAGCATTAAGCCTAATGTAACCACCCCAGCTCAAGAGGAACCACACACACAGCCTGTGGTATTACTTCAGCTCTATATTTAGGGATACAACCCAGTTGGTAGAGTGCTTACCTAGCCAAGTACAAAGCTCCCCTCCTAGCAGCTCAGGAACCTCATGCTTGTAGAGGCAGAAGGGTCAGACATTCAAGACTTTGGCAACGTAGTGAATCCAAGGCCACACAGGATACATGAGACATTGTCTCAAAAATAGAAAAAAAAAATAATTAAACCTCTGTCTAGTCTTGGCTCAGGGTCATTTCCCTTTCTTTCCTGAGGCTAAAGTTGTCTCAATTTATTCTGAGGCTGAGAAGCACGGATGTT
Source organism: Arvicanthis niloticus (assembly GCF_011762505.2). Taxonomy (NCBI): domain Eukaryota; kingdom Metazoa; phylum Chordata; class Mammalia; order Rodentia; family Muridae; genus Arvicanthis; species Arvicanthis niloticus. The sequence goes on along the minus strand of NC_047660.1, from coordinate 97,388,642 downwards.
TTCCCACAATGTACAGCAGTTATTTACATAATGCATGAAGTCCTCTGCCTTTCTCTGTTCACATGTCCTGCACATTTGAATCCCAACATCCCTTGCCTGACTAAAGACTGACGCTTGACAGGATGACTTGGGAAGTCAGCACTGGCCTGCCTTTTATCAATGTCACTGTGAACAGCAGAGACTTCTGGCATGCTCAAAGAAACTATCACCAAGGATGTCCCCCATAGAGAAAATGTTCACATCTAGTCCTCCCAGGGACCCCTGAGGCTACAGAGGAAGTTCCCAACCAAGGTATCTTGATGACATCTTCATTCCTCTAGAGATCAGACAGCCACACCCCCTTTTTTAAAACATAGATACATTGGGTCTGAAGAAATGGCTCCAGTGGATCTGAACCTGGTTCCAAGTACCCACACTGGGCATCTCGCAGCCCCTTGTAACCCCAGGGTATCTGATGCCCTTTGCAGCCACAAGCATGTGCACATATATAGCTTTGTGGTTTTCTCTCTGTGTCTCGCTGTCTCAGTCTCTGTATGTCTGTCTCTATCGGTGTCTTTCTTTCTCTGTTTCATTATGTCTCTCTGACTTTGTCTCTTTCATACTCACACATGCACACACAAAAAAAGAAATCATTTTTAGAAGATGGATCTCATCCACAGGCATGAGAAAAGTGAAGCATTCAGAATTGCCTAGAGAAGCAACGTACTTCTGCAAACGAGTTAACACACAGTTGGAGCCAGGAAGGCAGTTTCCAAACTTTATGTGACTTAGGCCTCCCTTCTCCCAGCAGAACTGGGGGACCTCCAAATTAATGTTGCCCAAAACAGAGCTCTGTGGAAATGCCAGTACAGGATCTTCAGAGAAACCTGGGCATAGAGATTTCCTCAAAACAGGGGAGTTGAACAAAGAAGTTGTGACTTTGTCCTAAGGTCCAACAGTTAAGGTCGGGGCAAGGAGCTGACATCCAGTGAGTTCCTACTCTAGAGTTGGGGAGCCCAGGGAACTATTTGCTCAGCTGTGAGAACTACTGATCGGCAGCACCATAGCTTGGACACATGATATCTAACTTAATCTCCCTACCATGCTAGCTAAGGCACTTTATTCCAGTGCTCCAGCTGAATAAGAATATCAAGAGTCAGAGAGACGCGGGGGTATGTTGGATCCCTTTCAATGACTGAATTGCAAAGCCCAATTTTGGACCCAAGTCGGCCTTCCTTCTCTTGTCCAGTACACTTTGTTGTTTCTTTCCTTTTAGTACCTAGGGGAGATAGAGAGATGTCCACTTGGCAGATGAGGAAACAAGACGTGGTGAGGTTTAGAAGCTTTCCATGGTTGGTCACATACCAGTCAGTCAAACACTGGAGAGGTAGAGATGGGTAGGCATAACTTCCATCTGTCAGATCTTGGGTTTGCATCTAAATGGCTCGACATGATGCTCACTCTCCACTGGATGATGCTCTCGTCTCCTGACAAGGAGCCACTCGGGATCCAGAGCAAGTCACAGGGCTCAGGCAGCTTGCAGCCATGGCTTAGGCACTCCCATGTGCAGTGACACAGTTTGGGGCTTGTGTCTGCAGGGCTTTGGAAGCAGAGCCTAAGGAAATAGTTGCTTTTGCTTGAGGGATGAGTTAGAACAGAAGCTTGCTTGACCTCTATGAGTAGGCAGATGATTTGTCTAATTAGGTAAAGAGCTTTCATGCTCATGTACATTTTGAACTCTAATGAGCTGTCGATATGAAAGGTTTGCCCTTGGCTCAGTTCTGAAGCAGATCTTTCCCTTTCTCGGTGGAAAAGACCAGCACAGTAAACAGAACCTCGTTTCCATGGAAGCTCATGCTCCTTGGCTTTTCTGTCTCAGTACTTAAAAAGGTAATTATTTGATTTCTCTTTATATTTTTGGATCTCATACAGTGGTTAAAGCTGGCCTTCTCAATCATGCCAGGCTATTTTGGGGAGCTTCAGTTACATTTCCCTTTTTATCTGTTCCTTAGATCCTTAGTTGTCTGGGAAGCAGGGTCCACCTGCTGGCCACTGCCACTAATTAAAGTCCAGCAGAGCAAAGGGACTTGACCTTAGAGAAGACTAGAGAACTTGTCAATGGTGGGAATCTCTTGTAAGGATGGTGCCCACAGATAGATTGAGACCCCACATTCACAGCAGGGAGACACACTGTCCCATCTTGTGCCTTCTTGTCTGACCCTTTGCCGCCCCATGGTGGCTCTTGTCAGAAGTGCAACTGACAAAGACCACTAACTATAACACAGATGGCCTCAACCACCATTTTCTGGAGGTTTGCTGCCTGCCAAATACTTTCTACCTGTTGTTAATTTGCTAAGCAGCCTGTGGGGTAGTTACTTAAATACTAAGACAAGGAGTCCCAAAGCATGGAACAGGACACACAATTTGCTCAAGGTCACGTGACTTACTAAGGGCAGAACCATGAAAATATACACCCATTCCTGTCAATCTAAGGCCACATCCTACCCAGAAGAATCTTATCTATCATAATAAGAAACATGGGCAAATATTTCTCAGTTTCCAAGGCTAACTGTATGTGTTTAGGGAACCTGAGTTACAAAGTACATAGTGCATGTGCAGAATTGGGTTAATTGTCAGGAGCAAGCATTTAAGCAGACGAGCAGGGGATGGAAATCTTGCTCCATGGTAGAGCATGTTCAGGGCCCAGGATTTGATCTCTGGTATCACAAGCAACATGAAACAAGAAAGAAGCCAACATATTGCTGGACATGTGTTCTTGTGTAAGAAAAAAAAAAAACCTGGAGTGTCCAGGACCCTATGTTTGTGTTAGCCTGCCCTTATACTTTCCTAGGGCTCAATTTGCTCGTCTGTAGAATGGGGATTAGTATACTCCTTCTTAATCTTGGGGTGTCCCATTTGTGAAGTGGAGAACTTCTCAAACGGCTATGCAAAGTGCTTCTCTTCCTTGAAACCATTTTGTAAACAAACAAACAAACAAACAAAAAACCAAATGCAATGAGTAGATCAATTTCCCAGGATTTAGATGATACTATTAAGATTATTAATTTTGAGTAGTAATCTTCTGAACCCAGATTCCTGCTCTGTAGGTGCCTATCAGTATAGGTTTCTCAGCATCTTTATGAAAAGTTGTGATAAAAGTAGGATGTCCAGGGACTTTAATAGGCTGTGTGTGTAGTTCCTCTTGAGCTGGGGGGGGGGCTACATTAGGCTTAATACTCTCCTCCCAGTATACTCTGCTCTGGCCTTTACTGAGAAGAGCTGACTTGTTCCTCACTTAGAATACTATGTCTTTACATACACTGTCGCATAGGCCAAAAGAGTGTGGCAGATCCCCTGGAGCTGGAATTATAGGCATCTATGAGATGCCCAGTGTGGGTGCTGTGAACCAAACCCAGGTCCCCTAGAAGAACAGCAAACACTCAGAACCACTGAGCCGTCTCTCTCTCCCACTCCCTTTTATGTATTCTATTGCACTGATGTATTAAAAGTTTTATGAATGAAAGGGCAAATGTGTGAATGAATGAACTGACATATGAATGGAGCTCAGGGCTAACCTTGTCTGCTCATCTTTCTCTTTGCCACTGGGTCCCATGAGACTGATTAGAGAACTTCAGGGCCCTGGTTCAACTCAGCTTCAGGGCTAATTCCATTTCTGTAGTGTCATCTCTATGAGCACCTGCTTTCCAGCAGAATTTTCAACTTTCACTCTAAACAGTTCTTTCTGCTGCTTTGCAGCACAGCAACTGGATATATCATTTGCATTCATATTTTGAACAAGATGTTTCTGGGTAGTCTAAGTAGAGGTTGCACCTGCATCAGAAATGAAAATGTTCAGAAGAAAATATTAAAAACAGCTCTTTGGAGCTTTGGGACAGCTGGGGACACTGACTCCCATGTTTGTGCCAATCAGAGACAGTGATGGATGGTGGGGGTTGCTGATCATGGTGTGAGTCTGTGTTCATTTAGAACAGAATTTTGAGCTGGTATCTGTGGGTTTCATAATAAAACTAAAAATTTATGTTCCGGGTTAGAAGTCAGTGAATGGCCCATGTCTTGCCAGTTTCCTTCTTACACAACTGTTCCAGAGTGTTCTCCACTGCAACTTCACACCTCTCCATGGCTCTGGGAGCTTCTCTGAAATATCTAGTAAAATTGTTCCACAGAGCTACTGTGGGATTGCTGCCTCAGGACACATCCACAGGTCTCAGTCCATTCTCATGATCAAAGCAGGAGTACCTCTCCCAAAGCAGTGGAGATGACAAAGCAGTGCCAAGCCCCTGCTGGGAAGTATCTGCTATTTGAGCTGAAGATCTGAGCTAAAAAAAAAAAACCAGCACCCACATAAAAAAATTCCCAGTACAGTTACACATGGCAGGAACCTATCAAGGAGATGTGGAAACAGAGGCATCTCTGGAGTGTCTGGCCAGTCAGCCTGGACAACTGATAGTCTCCAGGTTCAATGAAAGACCCTTTATCAGAAGATCATGTAGAGCAGGGCGGTGGTGGCGCACGCCTTTAATCCCAGCAGTTGGGAGGCAGAGGCAGGTGAATTTCTGAGTTAGAGGCCAGCCTGGTCTACAGAGTGAGTTCCAGGACAGCCAGGGCTACACAGAGAAACCCTGTCTCGAAAACAACAACAACAAAAATAAAGATGATGTAGAAAGTAACACAGGAAGATATCTGTCTCTGGACCCCACAAACATATGCACACATGTGTACATAACACCACACACACACACATACACACATATGCTACACATATTTGTACAAACACACATATAAAATGCACAACACAAAGTCCAAGGGTACTTTAATACATTCTATAAAGTATAGCAAAAAAGGCAGCCGGGCGGTGGTGGCGCACGCCTTTAATCCCAGCACTTGGGAGGCAGAGGCAGGCGGATTTCTGAGTTCAAGGCCAGCCTGGTCTACAGAGTGAGTTCCAGGACAGCCAGGACTACACAGAGAAACCCTGTCTCGAAAAACCAAAAAAAAAAAAAAAAAAAGGCAAATAATTATGGAGCTTCCAAAGCATTGCCACATCATACGAGAAATTGTACATTTTCACGGCATGCTTGTGCTTAAAACTTTTGAATAAAGTTTGCTTTTAGAGGCTAGAAAGATAGTTTAGTCAGTAGAATGCTCACTTTAAAAACACAAACCTGAGTTTAATCTCCATCATGTATGCAAAAATCTAGACATGGTAGTATTCTCTTGTAATCCCAGCACTGGGGAGATAGAAACAGTGGGATCCCAGGAGCTCCTTTGCCAGTCAGTCTAGACTCCTTGGTGATTCCCAGGCTAATGAGAGACACTGTCTCAATAAAACAAGGGGATGACTCCTGATGGCACTGACAATTGACTTCTAGCCTACACACACACAAGCATACACACACACACACACACACACTTGCACATGCACACAGGCATGTCCACAGGAATGTATACATGTACACATTAATCACACATACACACATCTGCATATCAGTGCAGATATACATACATGCATGCATACATACATACCTGGATATAGGTGCACACACACACACATACATGTCATACCTATGGGTGCACACACACATGCATATTCTTAGAAGGAAAATTAAATATTTAACTAGTTGGTTAGTTAGTGGATAGTTAATATGTTCTCAAAAGAGGAATAACACTCATCTTATTTGAAGAGCACTGCTTCCTATTAAGATTTTCTGTCACATAACTTACTGAACAAAGCAGACCCAAGGATAGCCTGAAGCCTAATGTTGGGTTTGCTTAGAAGTAAAGGGAAACCTTCAACTCCTCAAAAAATGAATTGATTTCTATAGCCTACTGCTTATTGTAAATGCAATTTCATTAGAACACACTAGTGCTCATTCATTTAGAAGTCATATGTGGCTGCTTTCACACGACAGAAAAGTTGACTCAGACAGCACTGAAGCCTAAATCATAACTTTACAGTGCTCTATAGAAATGTCTCCCAAGCTGCCCCACAGAGTCGAAGGAAGCAACAAGGCTTATGTAACTAAAGCCTTCATTCTAAGGATGGGCACACTGAAGCCAGAGAAGCTGAAGAGTTAGCTAAGACTTGGCTTTTCTGATCTTTATACACTAGTTGTTTTCCTGGAAATGGACGATAAGGAAACATCTGTCTTAGATCTAAGAGGAACTAGTTGGAAGTAGCCATCTGGAGGATGGTTGGGAATGTCTCATTGCTTATTAGGAAGTTCAATGACTAATCCTCCATGGACCAGGACAGAACAGTGCTGTCTGTGCCATGCCAGGTGTCTCAAAGAGCTATAAAGCTAATTCTTCCCTGAGTGTTCGTTGTGTGAGAACTTGGCCGTTGGGTCCCAAAAGGTATTAATGAGACCTTCATGAGGAACATTTCTTTAGAGTGATTCAAACAACTAACAGATCCTATGCAACGTATTCAAAGGTCCAGCTTCGCATGCTCTACCTGGAAACTATCCTTAATTTCACTCAAACTGGATTCGTTGGTTATAAGATTTTTTTTTTTTAATGAAATAAGGTCATAGATCAAGATAGGGCACAGAGTGGTTTAAAATGAAAAGCCACAAGTTTATTGGCGTTGATGGCCTAAACTAATAGTTTGTATGTTTGTGTTCTGTGCAGCTGGACAATCCAGATGAGCAGGCCGCCCAGATCAGACGAGAGCTGGATGGACGTCTCCAAATGGCAGACCAAATAGCCAGGGTAAGGAATTTCATGGACTCTTCAGTGGGAACAGGCCGCTGTCCCATGCAAGAAGTGCACTGACTATTAGGACCTTCAAAAGATAAAGCAGAGGGGCTGGCAGCATAGCTCAGTTGCTATGCAGCCCTTTGTTGTGTCCTCAGCACTGCATAACCAAGCCAGAAAAAGTAGTACACACCTGTAGCACTAGCAGTCCTGAGGCAGAGGCAGGAAGACCAGAAGTTCAGAGTCATCCATGGCTACACGGTTGATTTGAGGCCAGCCTTGGCTTCATGAAACTCTGGGGAAAGAAAACAGAAAACAAAAGGAAGGGAGAGAAGGGAAGGAAAGGGAAGAGAGAGAAAGTCAGAGGAGGGGAAAGGGAGGAGAGGGGAGGGGAGAAGAGGAGAGGGGAGGGAAGACATTCTTTCTTGTCCCAGTAGTCTCTAGTGAGTATATGGTTCACTGTGACAAATACCCAGTTGCCATTCTAAAGTCCAGATGTGACCAGCTAAACCAGAGCTTCTGAGTCCCTCAGCACAACCTCCAGGACAATACAACCAGGTTCCAATGACAGTCAAGGCTCCAAGGCAGCCGAGTGTACCCTCCTTTGTTTATCATTGTACAACACGATTTGCGACCACAGCTCCAGGACCAGCCACAGAACATCTCCTGCTGATGGTCTAGACTCGTTGTCTTTATACTCACTGCTTTCTCAGCCTGGGAAGATCTTTCTTCTCCCTTCCACTCAGCCAGTTTCCCCCTCATTCTTCAGCATTTGACCTCAGTGTACAGGAGGACTAAGCAGATAGCCTCCCTTCTCACCTCTGATCTGCAGCATTCCTCATGCAGACCTTTGCTTACCTGACCAAGTCTCCTGGTGAATAGGCCTCTTCTAAACTTGAGATCGTATCTTATTGTTGATGCCTATAGCTTGGTATCATCTTTTTTTTTCTGTTGTTGACATTCATGTTTTGATAATTAATATCCATGCTAGTAGAGTTTATTGGGTCCTGATCTGCCAGATGTGCTGTTGACATGCTCCCTTTGCATCAGTAATTAAACATCTCGTTAAGGGCATTTCATTTAGCATCTTTGTTTTGGAGAGTGAGGTATGCAGCCTACGAAAGATAGGCACGAATGCAGGAGCTGTGCTGGACCCTCAACTGAGGTCTCATGTTAGTAAGTCCTTACAGCTAAGACAAAATACCTACAGAAAGCACTTAGAGGAGGGAGAATCTATTTTCCCACATGATGTCAGAGGTTCCAGTCCTTGGAACACTGCTTTGAGTTTGAGTTGAGGCCGTAAGGGCATGTGGTAGAGGAGGTTGCTTTACCTCTAGCCATCCAGGAAGCAAAGGCAGACAGGAAACAAAGATGTGTCTTTGTTTCTTTTTCTGTTGCTACTGTAAATCAATTCAGCAAAAGCAGCTTAAGGAGAGAAAGAGTTAAATTGGGCTGAGATTTGCAGAGAGATCATGGTGGGCAGGAAAGGCATGGTCAGAAGCAGGAAGCTGGCATTCATATTGCATTCACACTCCAGGTAAACAGGAAGTAAAGCAAGGCTGTAGCCTCAAGACCATCTTCTCCTGGTGTCTCACTTTTTCGATCAAGACTCTACTTCTGGAAGGTTCCCCTGCCTTCCCAGACAGCACCACAGACTGAGGAGCCCATAGGGGTCGTTTAACATTCAGACTCCAGCACCCAATGACCTACTTTCTATAAACAGGCCCCACCTTCTTACAGTCCATCCAGCAAAAATTTAATCAATAGATTAATCCACTAATGAATCAAAACGCTTATGATCCAATCACCCCTCAAAAGCCAACAGCCAAGCCTTGAATATTTCTACGTCTTTACACACACATTTTTATATCCAAACCATAATAGGCCTCATGAAATAACAGGCTGGCAATAGGCTGAGGCAGTTACCCCAGAAAAGAATTTAAGGATGCCCTGAAGAAACTTCTATTTAAAATGAATAATGTTTAGTGGAATACTTTAAAAGCATAATTAACTTCAAATAGCCGTGGAGGACAAAGTGTTGAACATTTATACAGCTACCCCTTCTCTGCAGACTGTGGGGACAGGTGGAAGGTTGTCAGAAGAGGCAGGGAGGGAGGGCAGAGGAGAGCCTTGTGCTAAAATTCACTGCCACGGGGAGAAGGATCCCAGTTTGGATGTATAGAAAGGAGTTCTGCCAGATGAAAAGCCAAGGGAAGATTCCAGAATGGAAACTGCTCTGCTTGTGCTTAGTTTTGCTGAAATGTTTTGAGTCTCGTTTTTTGGACACCTTTAAAGTGTATAGTCAAGTCAGTCTGGTGGCTATAATTAGTGTGCAGCAATGGATTTGGCTAAAGGTAGTGTGGAAGACTCTTGTGTTTTGAAATCTGCGTAATGTGAGAGTAAACATCACTAAAGTTTTAGAGTTTACCTCTTCGGTAGATTCAGTGTCTCTTTTCCGAGAATTTCCTGGAAAACGGAAGCAGCCTGGGACATTTACTTGCCTATTGGTTAACTAGTACCTCCCTATAAATATGCTTACACATCTTGATTATGTTTTATTTTCTTTGAGGCTTAATATAATAATTCAAGAAGCTAATGTTAGACTGATTTTAACTTTTCAAAACTGTAGATTAGCATTTGTAATATATTAAGTCTTATCTCTGAAAAAAAAATCAAAAGACCCCTCCCCCAGACCACATCTTAAATGTTTTCATCCACAGTAAAATACCACCAACAACTTTGAACTGAGCTTTCTTAGAAAATGAACCAGGCCATTTCAGATGACTTTTGGTTCTTACTTACTAGGAATAGAGTTAGTTGAGGCTCCATGCTGGGTCTCCAAACAGCTAAGAGTACCAAGAACTCCTAAGTGATCTCTGCCTTTCTACTATCTGTTCTCCTCAAAGCTGTCTGTCATCTTCTGGAATGTTCTTCTATGCCAGTAGCACCCTCATCATAACTCGTTGGCATTGGCCCTGACCTTCATTACTCTTCCACTGAGCTTCATTCCCAGCTCCAAGTTCACTGGTTCCTTCATTCAAAGGGAACCAAACCCAACCTTCCCTGGTCATGAAGGGACTAGTAAGTGATAACCAGTGCAAACCAAACCGATGAGTTTCTCTCCTGGGAATAACGGACTGCAGGCTAATGATGGTGATGTTGGTGGGAAATATCTGCAGAATAAAACTGTAAGAACAAATGCATGGGAAGAGACAAAATCCATTGTGGGGAATAGTCTCAATGCTTGCATGTGTGATCCCAGGAACTTCTGATTTTAATTGTGTGATTGCTTTCCCCTAAATTTAGTTGGATCTGCCAAACACTGGATAAAATATGAAGCAGTTGCCTATCAGCCAGCTCTTGACAAACTTAAATGATGTACCTCTGTTCATTTTTCTTTGGCATGCCATGGTTATCTATTACCAACATCACACTGAGTTTTAGTGAGGATGTGCAGTTCAGACCATATCCTGAAGGTCAGTTCCTTTGAGTGTTATAACCAGAAATTGCTGGATATTAACCCACCCATCATGCCCAAGCCACTTTGTTCTCCCCATTATTTATAAGATAGATTGAACACCTCTAACTGCAAGTTAGAGGCACCAACCAGAGCAAGCTTACATGAAAGCCAAGGTGAGTATAAGGGACAAGAAGCATAGGGACAATGGGTGAAGAGTAGCCTGACCTCTGGCAAAGCTAGAACCAGAAGCCATGGAGGACCAGCACTTCCTGCTGATGTCTCTGCATCACATTGGTTAGCCATCCTTCCTCCATAAGGCTGCTCTCCACAGATACAATGTCTAGCTATTTGATAGCTTCTGAAATACACAAAAGGGGAACCAGTCAGCCATCACCTACCTCTTCAGATCCCCTTTTTTCCCCTTACCTCTTTGTCCCCCTACTTTCTTCAAACTCACAGTTCTAAGAATCAAGCCCATGGTTGACCCGATTGTGTTCGAAGTTAACTCTGGTACAGTCAACAAAGTGTGCTGCCTTAGCATGGATGGAATCCTGACTGAAGTGCCTAGTACCTAATAAACAGGGCCTGGTGGTGGATGCCTGAATCTCAGCATTCTGGAGGTGAAGACAGGAAGATCAGAGGTTCAAAATTATCCTCAGCTCCATACCCAGCTCAAGGCCAGCTTGAGCTAAAGAACCTTTCTCAAATAAAAGTAAGGGCTTCACTGGACACGTGGGTGCTGGTAATATATCCCTCAGGGGGAGGGGGTACTTTAGCAGTACACTGCAGGATCATTATGCAGTATCAGGGTTGTCCCAGACACACCTAACACTATTACCCACCCTTCACATAGTATTTCCTAAGTGCCAGACTCTCTTATAGCTATTTCCCATGATAATCCCCTCAACCCTCTCAGAGCCTCGTGGACAAGATTGTTCTTTATCAGAACAGAGCCCAAAAAAAGAGGCAACAACAGATTTGACCAAGTTTATTTTGATTAAAAACAGTATTCTTGACTAATTTTTCTTCTAGATTTACTGGGTTACTTTCCAAATATGGATCTTCGTTTCCCTCACCCCTCAAGTCTGAGAGCCCAATAAACCTATGCTCCAGGCTTTCTTCCCTCTTCACCATTGAGTTCTTTAGTAAATGTTTCAGGTACCAGCTCTAAGGTTTCACATGTCTTCACACTTAGACCAGTTACAAGCAATCTTTGGCATTACAGTAATTCTCCCAAAATAGCTAAATCAGAAAGTGTAATTGCTGTGCCTGAGTTCACTCAACAAGAAAGCAGAAATAAGAGTCTTATCTTCAAAGCAAGAGATGATTCCAAGACAGGGCTAGAGGACTGGCCTCACCTGTCCTCTCTCCCTGACAGCTGCCACTTCAGCAAACAGCTCCCCATCATCCTCTGGCATTTCTGTATCCCCTTCAGTTATCTAGATGCACAAGTGAAGTAGCAGTGATTAGTAGGGCTGCCTCCTTGTATTCAGAATGTTCTCCGAGTGATATCTGGACTCTGAGAAAGGGACTCTACAGCCCATGCTGTTTTCAATGTTCACCATCAGATGAATCAACATTCAGCATGTGTGTGTCCTCTGTGCTTCAGACAGAAAGAAGGAAGGCAAGAATAAGTCAGCTTCCCACCCCATCCACAGCCCTAAACTGTGAACCATCAATTCAGTCACACTGGCATCCAGAATGACGGGGGAGGCAGCTGCACCGGAGCACTTACCAAGCACCACTCACACTCCCTCGAAGGCTGAAGGCAGAGATCTGAGTACATTTTTTTTTAATCTCATAGAAAAGAAATCTTAATCCCTGTGCAAACGTTTTCCCAAATCCTCTCACACTGATATTAAAGAGCCCCTAAACTTTCACCCAGAAATTAAGTCTAAATTATTTAAATAGTGTGGTCAAAAGTTGACTTTGGGACTTAAGCAGGAAGCCTGTGGCAGTAACTCAGCTGTGATATTTGCCAGGTCTTCTGGCTGTATTTTGGTGTAAAACTTCACAACTGTCCAGCTGGTTATATAACACAAACAGTAGTTTTGTGGTATTAGCTGCCAACAATGAGGCACAGAACACAGGTGGTTTCTCAAGCCATCATTTAAATGTGGAATTATGGGAATGGAGATGTTGCTCAGTCAGTAGCATGCTGGCTTAGCCCAGATAGAATCCTGACTTCAGTGCCCAGTACCTCATAAACAGGGCCTGGTGGTGGATGCCTGCAATCCCAGCATCCTGGAGATGAAGACAGGAAGATTGAAGTTCAAAATCATCCTCAGCTCCATGGCCAGCTCAAGGCCAGCTTGAGCTACAGAACCTTTCTCAAAACCAAACATGGAATTCTTTTTTTGTTATCATTGCTTTGGATCTCCGGTCTGTGCAGAGCAAAGAAAAATTACTGTCTTATACCAGGTAATAAGCATCAGTAAGGAATAATACCCAAATATTTCTCTGATAGAGAAGTTAGGTCTACACTTAGCTTTCAACCAAAGGGTGATGAAACTCTCCCATCAGAGGACTCCATGAAACTCCCAGCTTGCAAGCTAATGTCGCACTTGGCACTAAGCTTGTGCAGCAGCACCAGCCTGTAGCACTACTGTGGTTTCCTTAATAGATGCGTGCAGACAGATTTTCTGATTGTCGCCTATATCAGACAGTGAAAACCCCAGTAAAATCTGAGTCTAAAAAAAAAAAAAAAAAAAACACTACGTGCTCAGCAGGTCCCCTGAAGCCCTTCCAAGTGGAAGGAATCCAGGAAGGGGAGGGAAGCTATTCCGTTTACAACAGTTGGAAGGATGAGAACATATATGGAAGGGTTGACCCAGGAAACTGTTCCTGACTCCAGAATTCCCCCCTAGCATCTTCTATACTGATGATGGCAAACTCCTACCCAGACGGTCCTTCCGGCTGATGCACCCACCCTTCCTCATTACTGCACTGCACCCCACACTGTGCATGTTGATTAGGAAAGTGGAGCAGCTGTTGCTGTGAAAGAGTCAGCTATAAGCAACCTCTGCTGATCCAGTGTTGCAAATGAAAAGAGCACAGGATATCCATGCAGTGGGGTACCACCGCAGCACCCCAACTCTCACTCTGCTGACCTTTGGAGTCAGGCTTCCGAGTTTTATACCAAGCTCTACGTATCACCACCTTAGCCTTCCTTCTCTTTTGCTTCCCAGAAATGGAAAGAGCAGCAGTTGTCTCTCTAGGAAGGATGAAAAGAGGTAGATCATGTGACACATGAACGGAGCATAGAATGCTGTAAATGACAGCTAGCCTGGTCAGCCTTACTGCAGCCACTGACTGTGGTTTTTGCTAGTAATTCTGCTTGGGATGGTGGCAGTATAGCACTTGGTATGTGTGTGGAGACAGACAGGCAGGCAGGCAGACAGACAGACAGACAGACAGACAGACAGACAGACAGATGAGACTGAATCAGTGGCCAATAAGTATCCATGTTTCTTAGTGTCTCTTGTTCTTTGTGGGAACTCTATGAAGTTTATTCTATGTCTATATTGCAAATATGAAACATCACAAAGCCAGCAAGTATCAGCCCAGGACACAGAGCTGAGTTCATTCTGTCCCCCTATGCTAGATAAGGTTCCTTGATACCTTCTGTGTTGCCTGTGGATATGTCTATAATTTTATGGTATCTAATGGGTGGCTTTGGTATCATGTGTTTTCATGAACATTACCCCCCCCCAGTTGACTCCCCCTCACTTCCCACTGATAACCACAGCACCTGAAGCACGGAGGAGCCCAGGAAGTATTGAAGGAAATTAGGTTAAACAGCTGTAAGACTGTGGATGCGTTCCTCTATCTAATGCCTTTCCTTCCTCCTAATCTCCTACGAGAATGTCATTGGAACCTCAGGCTACTCTCTGTGAGTGAGCATAGCCTTGTCAGATTTCACGCACAACCCACCCCATCTTCCTGGGTAAACATTCAACACTTGGATGGAAAAGCCAATGGTTGGGGGGGGGTCTTATAGTGCTTACTGGCGCTAATTTATAAAAATGTTCCAATATTCCATTAATGTAGCTGGACATGATTAACTCTGGCGACTGTCCTCACTGAGCAACATTGTCCGGCAAAAGTGGCAGCAAGTGGCCAACAGAGATTTGCTTTGGAGGGCTCCATCCCACCCCACACCACGTCTGTCTTTCATAAAGCCATATGAATAAAAAGTTCTTTTGTCATTTTTATGCCTGGAAAGAAGACAATGGAGATGGGAAGCTACATTTTTCTTATTTGAGCACAGCCACGGCTTTGAAATGTGTTTGTAATGAGTCTGCCACTGAAAATTCCACTCAAGAATCACAGCCTAGACTGACAAAATGCTATTTCTTCTCAAGGCTCAAGTGCTCAGAGAAGGAAACAAATGGCTTTGTTTTCCCTTGTAGGCTTCAGCTTTATGGAGCTCTTTTTATGATGTCATTTGAAACTGTCCAACTTCTGGGACAAGTGATCATTCTTTGGATTTTTCCAGTGTTCTGCTGCAGAGTTTGGTGGGAAATAACTCTGCAACAGAACAGTGAAGTCTGCAGCCATTCCCTGGGTCTTCTTCAAACACAAGATAGAGGAGTTAAAGGCATCAAGTGGACCTGGGAAGATGGCACAGTAGCATTTACTATATAAATGAAAACATAAAGGCCACAACCCACACAAAACCTAGTGTGGTAGAGCATATCTATGACCTCAAAGTTCTCACAGCAAGGTGGGAGCCAGGGACAGGATTGCCTGGGGAAACTCATGGGCCAGCTAGCCTGGTATCCCCAGCAACAAGTATCAAAGAGACCCCATTGCAAAAGACAGAAAGTAAGGACCAACACCCAAAGTTGTCTTCAAACCTTTACATGAGCATGCACACAAACATACACATACACACAGAAAGAGAGAGACATCATGCATACAAGCATATACATCATATGCATAAGCATACACACACATGTAGATAGACATTATGTATGCAAGCATATATATCATATGTGCACACACAGAGACATCATGCACATAAGCATATACATCATATGCACAAATACACACAAATATTATGCACGCAAAATATGCATCACACACACACACACACACACACACACACACACACACACATCCTTAAGTGAGTCCCAAGTAAGTGACAGTAGAGACCAGACTTGATACACTCTCTCAAAGCTGATTAGGAAAAGATAGACTATTTTATAAATGCTATTCTTTTTTTTCTCCTCATCCTCTTGGAAAAGACAACCAGTAGTAAAATTGCAAGATCCTATTTACTAACTTCTCTTTCAAATATCCCCATGTATACTAATATTTGAGCTTTAAAATGAAGATAAAGGGCATGGCCAATTGTCCCATTCTTATGACCCTAAGGCCAGTTCTCTCACCAGCTGTGGGTGGCAAGAGGCACAGGAAGAGAGGACAACTCTCCCCCATCTGTACCACCTCGCAGCACACAAGAGTCAGGGTTGGCACTCCTGAGCTCAGACCCTCAGGGCCAGCTTATCTACAATCCCCATGATCAGGACCAGCTCTACTGTACTGACCAGACAAGGTACAGGGCCTCTCCCAAATGCTGTAGCAGGTGAGGGGCAGGGCCAGCTCTCCTAGTTTCATGATCTCAGGGCTATCTCTCCCACATCAACTGCAACACATGGGCGAGTGAGCCATACATCTCATCTGGGCAGCAGGACAGAGCTAGCCCTGATTGTAGGGGTTGCAGGTAAGGTAGCCCTGAAGACAGGATAGCAGAAGAACTGGCTCTGCCCCCTTAGTGGTAGTATTGGATGGACCAGCCAGGGCAGGACAGGAAAGTTCACCCCAGTGTTGTGGTTGCAGGAGAGCTGACAGCTGACAAGCACAGATACCTCTTAGGACCAGATCCAGGAATTTTAATTGTTCCACTCCAACATCTACCCCATTGATAAACTGCTAGAGTGAGTGAAGGGTTGGTTCTAGAGATCCAGAGGATCTCCAGGACACAGAACAACAGCAGGGTATCAGAGGGGAGTCCCAGTGAGGTCCTAGTATTGTTAGAGTAGCAGAAACCACAGACCTTATTCCAGACCAACAACTTATTGCAATGAACATTGGAAAGCAGGGAAGTGAGGACTAAAAGGTATACTGTGGGATACACTGTGACACACTGCAGCTTCCACACTGAGATTTGTTTCCTTTGCTAGAGAGGAAGGTTGCAAAGGTGGAGGATAGTACAAGGGCTGAGGGAGATAAGTGGGATTGGGTGTGTGATGTGAACTTCACAAAGAACCAAATTTAAAACTTAAAGAAAAAATAAAGATGAAGGTGAAAGGTTAAGATACCATAATAATTTAAACTCTTAGGGTGTAAACTTTGCCATTTGGCAGCCTTTCTGTGCTTTGGGACTGTAGAGACCATGAGTCAACCTACCTTTTTCTTCACTCTCCAGAAGGAATATGTGTAGAGGAAGTGGGAAGTACTATGTGGACTGTTTAGTTATCTGAATCTTCTTGGATTCATGGTTATTTACGTCTTCCACTGAAGGAGAAGAAAACCAATTGCTCTGTCCTCAGCTAACTGAACCTCAAGGCAAACTCTTCTTAATTCTTTAGCCAAATGTACCTCCTCTGTGAAGCCCCACTGGTTCTCTCAGGAAGCATCCATATCCCTTGGGTGTCTATTAAAATGTTTATTTTGATGTTTCTGTATACATCTTTTTCCCAATAATAGTGAAGTCTTGGGGAAATGATCTTCCCACCAGAATCTTCCTAACAACAGTCACAGTGTTCATTGTTCATGGGTTTGTGTGTTTTCTAAGTCAGAATGGCCCAGAACTCAAGTCCCCATGTCTTCAGGGCTCTGTACCTACTTTGTCCCAGTTTTAGGTATCCCCACTGATCCTTAAGGAGTTTAAGAATGAGGAATTTCAAGTGCAATGGAAAGTTTTAGAGATATTAGGCTTTGGGGAGCCTCTTTCATTGAGTCACCACTAACTTCTGTCAATATCGTAACTATTATTTCCAGCCTGCTGCTCACACATCCATCTATAGTGTATTTAGAAAGCCCTACACAGTGTGAGTACCACCCTTAAGCAGGAAATGATTGAATTCAGAGGTTCTGGGAGGAACCAGAACTCTGAGGTTGCTGCATAGGTCTGAGATCCTCATACTCATTCACTCATGGGACAGCAGAACCCCAGCATTCTCCCAGAACTTAAGTCATGGCCATCCCACATCCCCTAACTGATGAGTGGTAGCTACTTTAATATTTAATATAAATTTTTTGGTAAGCCATTGGCACAGCCACTCAATTCATGTGTGCTGAATGCTTACTAAGTGTTACACATTATGGTGGATGTTAAGATTTTTTAGTGGGATGTCAAAACTGTATGACCTTGATTCATAGCCCGGAAGGAAAGACAGACACTAATCAAAAACATCTCATAAACTATTTGTTGATTGTAAGTATGCTATCTTAGTCTATTCAGGCTGCTTTAAAAAAAATTCCCTAGAATTTGTTTCCCATAGTTCCATAATACTGGAAGATCAAGGAAAAGGCAGCAGCAAGTTCTCAGCCCCTTCTCTGGTCCCCAGAGAGTCATCTTTTGCCATGTCTTCACATGGAAGAAAAAGTAAATGCATTAGCTGTGACCTCTTTGAAAGGCAATCATCCCTTTATAAGGGCTGTGTCCTTGAGATCTATCATCATAAATGTCATCATACTGAGGGTTAGGGTTCATACAGGGTTTGAAAGGAACACAAACAGCTGGCTATTTCAATAAATGATGCCCAGAAAGTAGAAAGTAGGGGTGACCCAACATGGAGGCATGTTGAAGTTGAATGTGGAAGAAGACAAATGGCCAAGAGTGACAAGGGAGCAAGAGAAAAGGGAGACTAGCCCTCAGGAAACAGCCCTGGCTAAGGCTGGAGACTAGCACAGCCCAAGGGCATCACTCAGCAAACCTTAGAGGAATATCAGCACCTGTTGAAGTGCAGGTGCTGCACTCACAAGAATAAAACACTCTTTTAGGTAACTAATGGTCAGGGGGAATTACTGGAAGGAAGAGGAGATTCCCCAGTGTATTAGTTTCATTTCTTTTGCTGTGATAAAGTAACCTTGACAAGCAGCTTAAGGGAGAAAGAGCTTAGTTTGGCTTACAGTCTCAGACAGATAGAATCCATCATGTCAGGAAGACATGGCAACAGGAAAGATCAGGAAGTTGGTTGATGACATGGCATCTACATTCAGAATACAGAGTGACAACAGCAAATGAAACCTCAAAGTCCAGCAAGGTTCCACCTCTTAATGGTCCCATATCCTTCTCAAACAAATGGACAACAGCTAGGGAATCAAGTGTTCAAACACTGTTCCTATGGAGAACATTTTATATTTAAATCACAATACCAAGGAACTGGTATTCTATAGGATATGCCAGGCCACTTGAAAATTAGAAAATTAATAGAAGCCAAGCTTCATTTCCACGATTCTGAACAGCTTTTCCTGCTTCTTTTCTGCTTTCTCATTCCTGTATGCTTTCTTGTAGTCCCTTCTCTTTAGCCCTCCTTCTCTATGGCTTGTCTTTTCTTTAACTCCTCTTTGCTTACTCATCAATGAATTGATTCCGTATGGCAGTGCACACTCAAGGAAATGTTCATTTTGTTTCAGTTTCATTAACCCGTTGCATTCTTGATGCTTCTCGATTCAGTTGCTTAAAACAGTGAATCTGCTTGATTATTGGTCATTTAGCAGAAATGGTTAGTTGACTTTAATTGAGCATTCATGTAATACACATGAATTATCAAACCAGTTCATGTTCCTGTGCTTTGTCTAGATCAAGGTCCAGCCCAACTATGTGGATATCCCTAATCTCTCATAGAGACAAAGTATTTATTCTTCCCATAGATAATGGGATATGCTGTCACGATGTATATGTAAATCATCAGAGATGTTATAGGGACACTGAGTGAAACCACACTGAGTATGGAGCCAATTCAGATGTCTCGGTTAATTTTCTTGTTTCTAGGCCCAAATATTTGACCAGAAACAAGTTAAAGAAGAAATGGATTCTTTTGGTTTATACTTTGAAAGTGCAATTCATTGGCAGGGAAGGCCCAGCAGCAGGTGTTGTAAGGTGGCTGGTGGCATTGCATCCAATTTGGAAGCAGACAGCAATGAAGGTTACTAGTCACTTTCTTCTATTTAATCAGCTCCTGATACCGGTGGAATAGGTGGGTCTTCAATTACCCTAATGCAGAAACCCCCCATGGGTATGCCCAGAGTTTGTTTCGATGGTGACAGACACTAATTCCCATCCTGTTAGCAATCAAGACCACAAATCATAAAGAGAATCTTAAAAGCAAGGTCTCGAGGAAAAGCTTATTTGGTGTTATAGCGTCTGAACTCTGGTTTCAACCTTGCTTGAGGCTGAGCTTATCCTGAGACATTTCCAAGCCAATCCATTCCTCAAGTTGTTTAAACCAGTTTAAATTGGATTTGTCTGTAACTTGTATAATAGAAAGAAAGCCAAATAGATTTGGCTTGCCTCTCACCCCATCAATTACAAGACTGTAGAGTAGGGTTTAACAGGAAATTTTATGTTCCAACTTGGAAGGGGCTCTTTGATAAGGTCATCAATCCAAATATTCATGGAGCTCAGGAAACTTAGAAGTCCCAGTAGACAAGTGAGTAGCATGATTAGAGTGTAGCCTTCCCAGCAGAAGCTGGAACCGGGAGGGAGAACAACAGTGGCCAACGTATGCAATATGACTACTTTCCTGAAGACTTCTGATCAGGTTTTTATTTACTTTGTTAATGTTTTCAATTTGTCTTGAGGACAGTTACGTATTCTTCTTAGAAATAGCCATAGGCTATGGCTGAACCATCACAAATGAGCTACTTTTGAATTGTTTATGGGAGAAAAATCTCTACAGATATCCAGAAATGGGCTGTGCTTCTGTTCCTATAACTTACAAACAACTGCATTTGATAAAGAAGGGAAAAAAATGTTGGAACTGGGATTAGATTTGGAAACAAGGATATTACCCATTTTTCTTTCCAGAAATCCAATTTGCTGGAGAAAATCAGGACAAAGAATAGAGCTATACTCAAACATTTTACTCTTCTTCCTTACTAGATGACTATGTCTGTGTTCCTACCTGTGGTGAGATTATAACTAACTAGAAGACTGTCTCTACATCCACACTTCCCTGACATCAGGGCAACTTTGTTAGTGGTTGATATGGTCAAATCTGTCTCTGGTGTGCAAGCCTTCTATGTGAGTCAGGTCTCATTCTGATCACACTTTGCCCTTTCTTTTACAAGGAACGCAAATTTCCTAAGTTCGTATCCAAAGAAATGGAAAACATGTACATTGAGGAGCTGAAGTCCTCCGTCAACCTGCTCATGGCCAACTTGGAGAGCATGCCGGTGTCCAAGGGTGGAGAGTTCAAGCTACAGAAACTGAAACGCAGTCACAATGCTTCCATCATCGACATGGGGGAGGAGAGTGAGAATCAGCTCTCCAAGTCGGATGTCCTGCTGTCCTTCTCCTTGGAGGTAAAAAGCCTAATCTCTGAAAGTGTACTGGTGTGGTAAGATGGCTAAGGAGACCCATGTGCTTAACACAGCCATCTTGCTTTCTCCTTTTCATCCTAGAACAGCTATTCGTTTAATAGCTTGCTAGGATGGGTCACTTAATCAGCAAGTGTACCATTCCCCACTCCCGGAATCCACCTTTCTCCTATGGAAGTGCAATATGAAGAGCCACCCTTGCAAATGCAACCTTGAATTATTTTCCCTGTCTTAAGGCAGTGCTCAAGTATTCTGAAAGGCTTTTGGCAACTTAGAAAGCTTTCATTTTAGAAGCCTGCATTGTCATTTGAAAGGTATGATCTAGAGCCCTTAGAAAGAGTTGTTAGTTTTTGGGGTTTTTTTTTTTTGTTTGTTTTTCCCCATTGTCTTTCCTGGTGGCTATAAGGTAGAGTCCTTGTGAAGCATTATGTTTTGTTTTGTTTTGTTTTGTTTATCTCCCCCTTTAGAGTGAGACTTATCCCAGGCCAATGCAGAGGAGCGCTCTTCGAGAATCAATGCATTCCTCTATATCTCTTCCCACATAGAGTGAGACTTATCCCAGGCCAATGCAGAGGACCGCTCTTCGAGAATCAATGCATTCCTCTATATCTCTTCCCACACTGACTCTTCATGTATTTCCTTTTGAATGATGTTGATCTACCAACATCAGACCTCACTGGGAAACTAGTTCAGACAGCTCAGTACTACTCGGTCCTGTCCAACCCAAGTCTATAGGTGAAACAAGCCTAAAAAGGTGCAGCTACTTTAGAAATTAAGTTAACATCTTTTTCAAAAGGCTCAATATACAGCTGTGATGTTAGCTAGCTATTCTATACTCAGATACCAACCCAGTAGAGCTAAAAATCACATGTCCACACAAACGTATTTAGAGATTAGTAACAGCCTTAATCCTACACAATGGATGAGTGGATAGAGGAAAATACATGTGTGCATAGCAGAATACTATACAGAAAGGAAAAAGAACACTTACTGTTGCATACATTGATATGGATGAGCCTCATCAACATTATACTTAGTGCAAGAAGCTGACTTCATACATGGTAGTACGGCCCCACCCATATCAAACACTAATATATGGAAAGCTAATCTATAGGATTAGAGAGTTTAGTAGCATGTTACAGAAGGCTGAAAGTAGAAATGGGCATAAGGTATATTGCTGGGGAGTATGGCCTAAGGCAATTTCAGATGATTGCCTCACAACTTGGTAAGCTTATTAAAAGTCACAGAGCTGTATCCCAGAGTGAAAGAATTGTATGGCCCCGAAGATACGCTTCAAGAAAGCTGTGTAGACACAGGGCAGGCTGGGATATACTTTAACATGCTATTCAAGCACAGGGGTTGTTTGCTTTCCGTTTGTGGTGTTAGGGATTGAACACAGGCTTTGTATGTTCTACCCCAGCCCTCTGCCCCTGGACCATTACACTTCTAGACTCTACATTATTTTGAAGGTCTCCCTCAGTTGCCTAGGCTGGTTTTGAATTTACTCTGTATCCCTTGTGGGCTTTGAACTTGTAAACCTTTTGCCACTGCCTCTTGAATACCAGAAATTACCAGCCTGTTCCACTTGACTTGGATTTAAGTATTTATTACATACTCCAAAGTTAAAGGACCACTTAAAACTTACTTACACACACACACTCAAACACACACTTACACACACACTCACACACACACTTATACACACACTCACACACACACACACAAATTTAACTGACACATAGATGTTTATTAAGCACCATGTCATATTTTGGCACATTTTTATAATGTTCAAGTCAAGCTTATTCTCACAAACATTTATTATTGCTTTATGGTTTTTTTAAAAAACGCTCAAAATTCTTTCTTGTATATATGAGAGAGAGAGAGAAAGAGAGAGAGAGAGAAACACTAAATCCCATAGGAATTGTCTGATGACCTTAGTTTTAGAGAGACCAGGAGACACGATCATGGTTTTGTACAATTAATTAGTGTATGGAAAGGATACCTTTATCTCCTAGCCTGTGGTTAAGGACACTGTGCCTTAACTATGGGTAAGTCATTGTTTCTCCAATCAGAGCCCATCTTCATATCACAGTGTCAAAAGACATGGATCTCAATTAAATACAGAACTCTCTGCATGAGAAAAATCACCAGTATAATCTCACAGAAACTTTGTCTTTTTAATTTTTTTTTAATGCACTGCCACCTGATATACTGAGTGTTGTTCCTTTGGTGCCTTTGGATTTGATTACTGCCAATTAAAGGTGGCAATTTATTCCCTAGCCACTCTTGTCTTCCAACAGATGGGTGGAGGAGGGAGAAGTATTTTATTGACTTTCATGAAGCTTTTAACTATGTAACTTTCTAATTCATGATTAGTTCTCAATAGAAAATAGCTGATTACCTGAAATATACTTGTAGGTGAGGCTTCAGCCATGCTCTTTCTGCATGCAGGATTCAGATGGCTTTAACTTGTAAATGCCAAGTACAGATTGCAATGCCCTTGGGTCTCCACAGACTTTCTAATTGGAAAACTAAAGGCAGACTGTAGTAAAACCGCCAGCCAAAGCCTTCACACCTCTATTCATGGATGTGTTTGGGGAGCAGAACACAGTGAGTGGAGACAGGAGCAGGTGGGGGTAGACTATCCTAGCATCAGAGCAGGCTACCATTCAGATGTGCACACTGCTGCGAAATGATTTTCAAATAATCAGAGAATTGAATGGCTGAGGGAGACTGAGAGCAAGCTCAGTACAAATGAAAACAAACAAACAAACAAACAGGCCCAGGCTGTTTGTTTGTGAATGTGGGCAAAGGAGTGAAGCCACAAAAAGCAACAGGTATTTTCAGAAGGCTGCTGTGTGAACCCTTCTTCACAAAGGGCCTTGGAGGTGTTTTCAGATGTGCAAACCAAGGCTAGCACTTGCAAATGACACAGTTAATGGAGGCTCACAATTAGATTTAAAGTGAGGTCTTTCGGATGCCAACTTGTTCTCCTTCCAAGACATATTCCCCTTTCTTCTATGCATGTGGTTCTTCCCCAGGATAAAAACTTTTGGTTATGGACATTGTCTTTCTAGCCTCACAGGTACATATCATATCCCCACTTCACAGATATATAAGATCAGCCTGGGCAATTAAGTGAGGCCCTGACTGACAGAGAGAGAGAGAGAGAGAGAGAGAGAGAGAGAGAGAGAGAGAGAGAGAGAGAGAGAGAGAATGAAAACAAGGGAAGAGGGAGAAGGGGAGAGGGAGGAAGTAGGAATAAAGAGACATGGAAAGAAGTAGAGAGGCATAAAAAAGGAAAGGAAGCATAAGAAAGGAGGGAGAGGCAAGGAGAGGAAGGAACAGAGGGAGCAGGAGGGCGGAGGAGGTGGGAGGAAAGGAGGACGAAGGGTGTATCTCAGGTGGAATGCTTACTTAGCAGCTCAAGGCTCCACACAATCCACAACTCTACAAAGTGAGGGAATGAGCCACACTGTTACCTCTCAAGAGCAATCTGCCACATTGTAAGCAACCACATCCCTAGAAGGTCCCCAGTCATTAGTAAAGTCTGATGGAAGCCATCTTCCTCCATTGGCTTTCACTGCAACTTCTCTGTTTCTCTTCCTGCAGGTGATACTGCCCCTGGCATTGGAATTCAATCCCTCTGATGTGATTCTGTTTCAGGTGGTGATCATGGAAGTCCAAGGCCTTAAGTCCTTGGCTCCAAATCGAATCGTGTACTGCACAATGGAGGTGGAGGGTGGAGAGAAACTTCAGACTGATCAAGCAGAGGCTTCTAAACCAACGTGAGTAGAGAGTTTCTCCATGGTTTATCTCACAGAGGTTGTCAACATTGATTTTGTTTGTGTCTACTCCAAAAGAAAAGTCTATTTTCCCAGAAGAACCTAGGAGATCCATACTGTTTTTATCCTACAAGGTGACTTGACTCCATTTTAAAAAGCAGAATTTTATGTAGCCCAGGTTGGCCTTAAACTCACTATGTAGCCAAGGATGACCTTGAGCTTACGAACTCCCATGCTTTCACTTCCCAAGTGCTGAGATCTCAGGAATATGCCACCACACCTAGTTTATGGAGTACTGGTGGTCAAACTCAGAACTTCACACATATGAGGGAGGCATTGTACCAACTCGGGTACATCTGCAGCCTTTACACAAGTTTTATTTGGCAGCTATGACAAGAGTCCAAGTTTCTTCAAAGCTACAATGGGGAGTTGAACAAACAGGCTCATTTCTGAAGCCTCTGGCCACATATCACTCTGTGTGTGTGTCTGTGTGTGTGTGTGTGTGTGTGTGTGTGTGTGTGTGTGTGTGTGTGTGTGTGTGTAAAGTCTTGTACAGCAGAGTCACTACTGTAGTAAACTCGCAGTTTAGTGGGGACATTAGGGAAGCAGTCACAAATGCGTATTTATAAATATAGTCTGCTTAATGATCCAAAACCAGGTGATGTGTTCCCCCAGAGACACTCATGGATGTGGGACTCCCTGCAATAACATGAGGTTTATTAATAAATTGATAAATTGAGAAAAAACCAGTGCACTGGAGTTCCCTTGTATGCCAGCAAGGAAAACCCCAAATTATAGCTGAGGGCAGCTTTTATACTATTTTTACAGAATTTATGAGGGTAGTTATACAATTACTTCTTAAACGTTAACCATAAAGGCCAAACTCTAACAGCCATTCTCAGGCTTGATTCCCCTTCTCAGGCCCGGTTGCTAAGTAACTCAAACTTGCACCTTATCTTTCTACAACAAAAAAGATCAGCTTCAGTAGCTTCTGTTTATCCAGGTTTTACTGTGTTAAGGGCTCATAAAGTCTTATCTTGGGTCTTTCTTCCTAGAACGTTTGTTTGAGTCTTTGAAATGTGCTTCTCCGGGGATGTGTCCTTGGGGAAAGTTAATGTTTGAGTTTAAAAAACGAAATAGGAGCTTTTTACTCATTTAAGTTTCTACTTTCTGAATAGATACTTTCTGTAAAGATACTTTCTGTATCTTTAGATTCAACCAACTGTGCATTGAAACTTTTTGACAAAACAAAAAAGGATTATTGGCCAGGCATTGCCTTTAATCCCAGCACTTGCAGGCAGATCTCTGCCAGTTCAAGGCCAATCTGGTCTACATAGCGAGCATAGCAGGTTGCAGGAAAGGCAGCTTATGTAAAGAAAGAGTGTCTCAATAAAACCAAAACCAAGCAAATAAAAGGAATACTGTGTGGGCACAGATTGTGTATAGAGTTGTCATTACTCTCTAAACATGGCAGCTCAATTTTTTCTAGAGTAGGCACCTGTGACCTACAGACGGTTCTGAGTCTGTAAAAAAATGTACATAGGTTATTTTTAGATACTCTGTGATTTGATATAAGGACTCGAGCATCAATGGGTATCCATGAAGGGTAGAGGAGGTCAGAACTGATATGACGTGAGTACTTAGAGACAAATACAGCTATAAATAGATGGAAAGGTGGCTTGATATGAGATAAAATGAAGATATGAGCCAGTTTCTGAATAGGTCTTTCTTGGGATACAGGAGATATCTATACAAAGCACCCATGGGAACAAAGAGCTCATGAATGGTGCTGTGGTTAGCAGTGGCCCTGTGGCAAAGAGGAACACATAGGTGTGTTGGGAAGCACCTTCTGGCTGCCATAGAAGGGTCCAAGGTGGGGCAGTTCATTGCTGGGGCAATGGCAGACAGCAATAAAGGTTTATCTATTTGGGATTCTAGGCTTCCCAAGTCTTACAGAGCAATGAGAGATCACTGTTCCCTTCTGCCAGCACCACCCCCCCCCATCCTTTCTTTCCCAATCTCCATGATGCCTGCATAGTAGAATGAGCATCTTCATCTTGGTGACTGGAATTAGTCCATAAGAGTCATCAGAAGGTAGCCCTTCCCAACTCCTCCTTAGAGCATTAGGAGCTGTTTGGCAGAACATGAATAACTCACCAGGGTGTTCAAATAAAATAGTTCAAAGGAAGCACTGAATGTTGCTCAGGCTGAAGAAGGGCTGAGGGTATTGTGTGCCTTCAAGTGGTTCTTTGTATGAATAAGCAAAGCTTCAGATGCCAGGAAGTGTGTGTGTGTGTGTGTGTGTGTGTGTGTGTGTGTGTGTGTGTGTGTGTTTAGGGGTGTTAATGAGCATTCAAGAGAAAATGGAAGCCAATATGACTCTTGCTGCATGCTATCCAGTGCATGCTATCCCGTGCCCCACCCACCCACCCCCACACACTCTTCCTTTTAAATCCTTGTCCCACACTGAAGATACTATAGTTCCTTTTTACTGCCATTGATAAAAGCCTGATGTTTCCTCAAGTGGCCTGATCTTTATCAATGCTGTTGTGCTGTTTTGTTTATAGTGTGTGTTACATGGAGGGGTTGGGAACATTCTAATGCTTCTGCCAAACTTTTTTAAAGAGTCTACAAGAGAGGAAGAGAAGAAAGCTCTGTTTTTTCCCACCTGCTATTTCATGGGGGATATTTTAACAAGTTAACTCATGCCACTTTACTAGAGAAAAGAAAGTAAATGATGAATAGATTTTTATGACCTTGGGAATATTGAGTATAAAATGCTTATGTTAGTATTAGGGTGGACCTGAAATAAAGTATCTGCTTACATCTGTAGAGGTTATGGCATCCACACACATAAACTCATGTCAAAATGTGCTTTTGTGGCCAAAGGATGCTCTTTTGAGTTTCCTTTATCAGAGAATATGACAAAACCATCACAGACAGTATCCTGGTTTGTTTAATACACACAGAACACAGGCATCATAATCAAGCTCAAGTCCCACAAACTGCTAGGAGTTACCTAGTGTGGTGTGTTGAGGATTTCAAGATAAATCTAAATCCAGAAGGAAGAAGTGTCATGATCAACTTGTAATGTCTGCCATGAGAAAGGAAGGGGTGTGATGTTCTGAGTTAGCCATACCTTCAGTGCTGAAAACATATACCAAGTCTAAGTCTCTCAACACTCTCGACTATTTCTTCCTGTCTCTTTCTTTATTCCTGTGATAAACCTCCTTTTCATCGTCCCTTTCCCCTCCTTCTAAATGCACAGAGCTCTCCTTTACCTTTTTCTTCATCACAGATCAGGGCTGACAGGTTTCCTCTGATTCTGTCTGCTTTTACCTGGAAAGATAAATGACCTTGTCTGTGCAGTCTCCCCGCCTCTTTCATTTGGACTTACTGTGAATCTTCTCCATCATTTTCTTCCTCTGAAGCTTTTATTTCCTCTTCTTCTCCTCCCCTTCATTTCTCCTTGTAATTTTCCCACTGTGGATCTCTGTGCTATTTCTGGCATTTGATTTTGGTAATCCTAAAGACTATCTCCCATTAGCCAGTAACCCTGCCTAGGGTAGCCCAATCCCTACAAGCTTTTGCATCTTGTTTTCTTACATCCAGCTGTTACCTATGTCTCGTTTATGTATTCCCAAACCAAAATCCTAATCAACCCTGACTTTCATAGAGTTTACCTTTGCAGTTACTAAACATCACCAGTGACTTGCACAGTGCATCTTGCCCAGTATACATCTGCAAGGAATTTGTTTTAAACCAAATGTAGTTACAAATCCAGGAGGATATTACATAACTCAGTTTACCCAACAATGTATTCTCTGTGTAATATACACAAAAAGAAGAGAGGCAGGGACTGTAATAACATAGTTAAGTACATTTGGGAAATTGAAGACATTACATCTCTTGGTGAACTATTTGCTGTACACAGACATTTTAGAGCTTTGAAAGTCCCAGTGGCAAGTAAATCTATGTAGCATTTTTAACAGTTAAATCATGCTTCAAACGTATTTGAACTGATACCTTTGAACAGTCTTTGGAAACCCTGGTCTATATTGCTCAGCCACAGTAATCAGGAATCTGCGCTTTCTCTTTCTTCTTATCAAATGTATCTCCTCCCCTGCACTCAGATCATCTTTCACATCTCAGCAAGGCCATATTGGTACGGTTTCATAACCTAAGTCTCCCGTGTGTTTCATGATATACGAAAGTGTTTTTCAACCTTATGGTTAAGAATGCGGTGAGGCGACCTCTTACACTCAGAGCTGACTTGTGGCCCCTGCTCACTCTCCCTTTTATCCATCTGCTTGCTGCTCAGGGATTATTTATGAGCATCCATGCATCCACTCAGCTCTGTTTCCCTCCTCTCCTGGGTTTTCCAGGTTGCTAGCCAGCAATATATGCTCAAAAGCTGCTGTGAGCTATACTTACTAGAGATCGTGGTTTCCATTTGCAACACATTGTTTCTGCTTCCGGCAGGAAGGCATGGATATGAACGCTGAAGGAATTGAAATCCTATAGAAGCAGAGTCTTCTCAGGACAGTGTAGGGAGAAGACAGGGTCCTTGTGGTTTCGGGGCCCTCAGCGTCATTGTTCATCTTCTTTGGGATAGAGCTGTTAGGGCCATCATTGCCACGGTGATATCTGTCAGGTGTTCTTACCCCCAGGAGTAACAGGAGATATTTAGGCATTACCAAAGCATGGCATTGACTGACATGGAAGCAAATGGTAGCAACTTCCCCTTCTCCAGTTTTTCCCATGCTCATTCCTGTGGCCAGAGCAAGGAGGTCATTTTAATTAGGTGCTAGAAGGCCTTTGGCACCTCCTCAGGCCTGAGGCTCAGAGCCCTCTACACCAGACAAGAGCAGTTGGCATTGACTCTGCTCAGTTTCCCTGCAGTTACTCTTCTCTATGGCCACTGATGCTGTTGTCTCTTTGCCAGCAGGGGAAAATGAGTTTCCCTTTTTAGAGAAATATGTTAATATTTCAAGGCTGAATTAACTTAAAGAAAATGCACTGAGTGCATAAAAACCCAGATGGCACCCAGACAGGATAAAAGGTGATCCTGCTGACAGAAAGGAATGTAGAAATACAGAAACGCAGACTGGGAAGCTGGCTTCAAACCACTCTAACCTGGAAAAAAAAAGAAAGAAACATGACATTTCTCTGAGTAGATAATATTGTCCAAAATCACTCTTTCTGGGGGAATTTTGCACAGTATAAGTTTCTGCTCTAAATAGCATGCATGACGTGAGAAGGTTAAATACTGGAGAATTTAAATAATGTTTCTGCAGAAGAACATTTGAATAATAACCCAGTGTTTCTCTCACTTGCCTGAAACTACACTCCTCTGAATAAAGCCCAATATTCCACTTGGCAAGTTCATTATGCCAGAGCAAGACAAAGAATGCAGATTCCATTGCTGCTGTCAGGCTTTTTCCTGCCATTTCCAAGAGACTGGGAAGGTAATGTGCCTTGGTTGAGAAAGCTTGCCATGGCACTAGTCTCTTTTCAATGACACCTTGTCTGCTGAAGCAGTATCTTAAAACAAGAGGAAGAGCAGTGGTTTTCTACACCATTTTTCTTCTGTGAAATATATTCTGTGTCCCAATAGCACAACAGCGTAGTTATGCTATTGGGGAGCTTTGCAATAACTCCAAACAAAGTTATGCAAAGATGGGGAGCTCTGTTGAGTCACACCCACAGGCCACAGTGAGCCTACTACACAAACAGGGAGTTCTGCTGAGTCATGCCCACAGTGAGCCTGCTACAAAGACAGGGAGTTCTGCTGAGTCACACTTCTTTCCATTGTCTCAGAAGTCATTTCTCCACATAGTACTTCCCTTCTCATTTTAACCAAATATTTTGTGCCTGGAGCCTTGGAATGGCTTGAGTGTCTTTCCTGCTTGGCTCCACTGAAATGTGAAGCAAAGAGTGTGGAAGGGTGGATAACTGCCCTTCCTTCCTGGACTCTTTTCTTCTGTCCAGCCTGTGCTGGTATTATGATGGTGATGTACATATACCCAGCTTTGGGACTTTGTGCAGAGTTCCTGATCAAGGGCATCGGTGGCAAACATGAGAACAGTGTATAAGACAATAGTAGATTTTAATCTGTGCCCCTGAAAGAAGAAACTAGCTACCTCAGTAGAGTGGCGAGAGCATAGGTCACTTAGGTCCCTTGAACTGCAGAATGCTTACACTACTATCCAAAGAATAAGGAAGGAAAAGTCAGAGTCACAGGAAAAGCATTCCAGGAAGAGGAAAGAACAAGTGCAAAGGCTTTCAGACAGAAAGTGGTCAGCAGGAAAAGAATGTCACCAGATGTTAGCCAGTAAGTATCCCTAAGGAAAGCCCAAAGAACACAGCAGGGCCAGACATGGTGGGGCCTTCTGAGCCATGGAAGAAGGGTTTATCCTAAGGCTTTAAAGAAAGCTTAGGAAGATTTTAGGTCAGGGAGCAGATGATTGGATTGCTATCTTAAAACCCAAAACAGAGAAGATATCAGAGTAAACTTAGAATCTCAGCTATGTTGGTTTGCAAATACATAGTAAGCAAATCCTGCTGGAAGCATTAGTGTTCAAGTGAAAAATCCTGATGTTACCAATGTTATGATCACAGCTTCTGTTTTGGTAGCACTAGCAAGGTCTGCTCAGCCACCTGTCCTCATCAAGGCAATCAAATAGTGAAAAGCAAGGGGGGGGGAGGTTTATTCAATGTGATTACATGGGGGAGGAGAAACAAAGAGACCCAGTGACCTCTATGTCCATTTTTGCATTCCTGATCTAAGAGTCAGAGTTATGCATAACTAAACATTCCTGGTCTCTACAAGATAGTCTGACATGTCAGGATTGTATGAACTGTCTCCCTGGAAAACAATCCGCATTGTCTGGCTGGAACTAGTCTTTACCTTTTTCTTCTCACAGCATGAGATTCTCCCCCTAAAAAAAAAAATTCTAATTTCTTAGGGACCATTGTTTCAGTAGCCTGGTGGCTGGAAGGAAGGTGTGAAGTACAATTTCTAGAATCCATCATGTTTGCTGTAGAGCAAAGAAAATGGGAAAACATATGTTTAGGTAGAATGACCAATTGCCCAGGTACTGCTGCAGCTTTTGAGGACTTGAGACCCAAACACTAAAAAAGAGACAAGGGCTCCTGAGAGCAGAGGCCCAGAGGTTTATGTGTTAGCTAGAAGGGCGAGCTGGGAAAGGGAAATAACCAACAAAACTACAGACGGATAGATGGCTGTGTGCTGAAAACAAGCTTTCCACAGGAGACTAGGCTCTACTTCTGATCCTGTCAGCAATTATCCACCCTATCATCAACTGGACACTACACCTCCCAACTTCCCCAAGTCCCAATAAACAGTGTTTCAGATCCCTTCCACCTCAGCAGCTCTGTAATTCTCTCATTCAGTTGGGGAGGGAGCCACAGAGAGAGCATAAGGCAGAGTTAATAGGACCTGCATCTAAGACTGAATGATGGAGAAGTAGCTGGATGTAGTCATCAGATGTTTAAACTCCCTCTGAATGTCAAAAAATAAAAACAGTAAACTCCAATTACATGAACACTTTCACCGAGAGTAGATGGAGAACTAAGGACATGATTTGTAAATTTTTGTCATTTAATAATCAGAAACACCATAGAAAGGGATGTTTTGGAGTTATTTACTGTAATATTGAGATTCAGGCTAGACACTCTAACCTAGTGGTTCTCAACCTTCCAAATGCTGCAACCCTTTAATACAACCCTTTAATACAGTTCCTCATGTTGTTGTGACCCCAAACCAAAAATTATTTTTGTTGCTACTTCATAACTGTATTTTTGCTACTTCTATGAATATCTGTAAATGTCTGTACTTTCCAATAGTCTTAGGTGACCCAGAAGGGGATGAGACCCACAGGTTGAGAACCACCACTCTAACCCCTCATTAGTATAACACAAGAAATACTTGCTGTAGATTCAACAGTGAATCAACAACATGCTAACCATCATGGATAAGAACACATAGTCAGGAATCACAAAGCCATGTTCCTGCCTCAGCTATGTGACCATGGGCCCACAGCCTCTCTCTTTATGCTTTGCTTTCTACACTCATGAAAATTAATTAGTATTCTTTAACCTCTAGCAATTTCATACACAAAAAAAATGTCTATTTTGCTATTACAATGTTGGCTTGAATACTGTTCAAGGGAGGAAGGGGAGATAGGAATAAAAGGTGGGCTAGATCTGAAGTTGTAATCATTAACTTTAATTAGTCCGTTCCACTGACTAGCTGCCAGGCTAAGACCTATATGATAGTGCTATACTCATTTGTAGATGGAAATACTGAGATCCACTGATGTTAGGTGGGTTGGTCAAAATGACACCGATAATAAACTGCCGAGCCAAAAACCAAACAGGGAAATGGTACTTTTCACTATCTTGTTACCTTGCCTTCCTAGAAAGCCCAGGAAAGAAGGCGTTTAAATAGGATTGGCATTTGGGAAAACTATAAAAGGCTCATTTCCTTTCCATAAATTCATCAGTTTTGTGGGATAAAACATTGCTGTTGCTTAAAAAGCGATGGTCCTGCTGTCACTCACATAGCACAGGTGTTCCAGGTCAGTGCATCCAGCAGGTGTCACTCAGCACATGAGCACCAGTACCAGTCCAGTCTCCAAAGACGAGCCAGAGAACTGGAAGGCACTCGGGAAGCCCTGGGAAAGCTGTAAATATGATGAGGCCTCCTTACCAAGGCTTTATTATTACTATCAGGTACAAAGTTAGCAGGTGCCATATAATCAACAGATAGACCTAACCCTAAGTCCTACCTTCGCCATTCACCAGCTGGATAGGTAACTTTAAGCAAGTAGATGTTCCTCTCTTTTCTTCAATTTCTCCATACTTGATAGGGGTGCAACCTGCCTGTGGGACTGTTGAAAACTGTCATGCTGTCAAAGGTGGAAGCATCAGCGTTTTGCAGCATCTCAGAGAGTAGTGTTAACAATAGTTGAAATCCCACTATGGTCTCACCAAACACCACACGTTTATATTAAATTAGTGGGCTGATGGCATGCACTCCATTGGCAAAGTATGTGCTGCAACAAGCTGAGTTCATTCCCCAATATCCATATAAAAGTGGGCACACATCACCAAATGTGAGCCCAGAGCTGGGAAAGTAGTTAAAAGCATATCTCCAGAGCTCTAGCCTAATTGGCAAGGATCAGGTCCCACTGAGAAATCCTGTCTCAAAAAGCACCGTGGAGGATCTCAACCATGCCTAAGACTGATTTCTGACCTCCACACTCTTGCACACCCATACACACACATGAGCACACACCCCTGAGCACATGTATACACACACAAGAACCTAATACTCTCATTAAATAGGAAGAAACAGAAGCTCACTTACTCAACCCAGAAGAAACATAACCTTACTCAATTCACCACCCACCCTTGGAAATCAAAGAGCTTATTCTGCCAAAGGAAAAATTAGCACAGGGTTTTTAGAGCAGTGTGGGTTGGGGGAGAGAGTCTTGGGGTGGGTTGATCTCATGGCACAAGAGTTGCTTCTCAAAGGCAAGAGGAATTCAAAATGCAACATCTTTTGTCTTACAGTCACATCCCACTGAGTCCTATTCAGGGTCCCACACTCTCTGTGTGGGCCTTCACCTGCCTATTCAGCCATCTTCCTTCTGATCAGAGTTAGTGTTTGAGAGAGGTTAGAGTGCAGCACAGCTAGTTGAGTCTGTACATCCTAAGCTGCTGCTTCAATTTGTTTCCCCTGTTCTGTGATCTAGAACTCACCTCACTACACTGTTGTTGATGAGAGTTGGGCCTCTGGGGAAAACAGCATGATGGCTGATGCCAATTCTTTAAGTGCTTTGAGACTCCTAGGCCTTTTGTGCTTCAACCCTTAGGTCCTTCAGAGTGTCTTGGTTCCCAAGGGAGGCCTTAAAAGCTCTCCTTCAATTTCCTTACTTCCAGCTCAGAGCACTTGGCCCTGATAGTCTGTCTTAAAGGATAGCAGGCTGGGCACATCTTAGGAGATAAACCTTCAGCTCTGGCATGAGAGCAATGTTTGAAGAGAGACAGCCATTTTGTTGATCTAACCTTTTCTCCTAACATTGTTGCATTAGGTGAGTTGTTGAATCCCTCTGAAACTCAGTTTCTTCCCTTACAAAGCAAGTCTAATGGCACTAACACTGGCTGTTTAGGGCTTGAAGGTAACTAACATAGAAACATATAAAACATATAAAATGTTAGTCTTTAACACCACCACCACCACCATCATCAATGAACCCAGGATATGAAGGCAAATAACATAGGACATCAACTAATGTGAATTAAAGAAGAAAAGATAAAGAAAAGAAAGGCCTCTCAACCAAATGCCCTTTGGTTTTCCTTTCAACAGAAGTTTACATGTAAATTCTTTGTTTATACTTAGAAAATCTCTGTATGATGCTACTTTCATATAAGGCCTGGCATGGAAAGTGGTCAGTACATTTTTATTGATGGAGAATTAAGCTTAAATAGCCTCTGTGGAAAGATGATGTGATGGACCAGGTGACCATTAAAACAATATGGGGTCAATCTCACCACTTACATGAGTGCTCGCCTTCCACAAGAGCAGGATTGGTTAGAAAGGAAACATGTTTGATTGAAAAGCACTGTACTTGGATGAGGGGTGTTTGCATGATTCTGGAGTTTGTTGCTGTTTTCAGTCCTGAGCATTGAAACCAGGACCTTACACAGGTTGGGAGGTGCTCTACCACAGAGCTGCTTTTCTTGGTTAAGACAACATCTCACCAACTTCCTCTCAACCCTCAGATTTCCCTCTGAGGCCAGAGTTAGCCAAGATCCTCCAGGGATTGGGAGACCTACCAGGCTCAGCCACACATCACTTTTCAAGTACAAAATACTGACACATACCAAGAGATGGGCAGATACAACACAAACTAAGTCTGAGTATAATAGCCTTGTGGTATCAAGATTTGAGGTCACATTAGAAAAGAAGAACTAGGTACAGGGGACTAATCTCACAGAATGATTTCCCACTGTGATCCCCAGTATGGTTTTCCAGTGTGATCTCCCAGTCTGGTATCATGGAGTGTTCTCCCAGCCTGATATTTCAGTGTGATCTCCCAGTCTATATTATCTTGGTGTAATCCCCCAGTCTCCTTCTGTGATCTCTTATTCTTATCTTCTGGTGTGATCTCTTATTCTTATCTTCTGGTGTGATCTCTTATTCTGATCTCCTGGTGTGATCTCTTCTTCTGATCACCTGGTGTGAGCTCTTCTTCTGATCTCCCATTCTTATTTTCCAGCCTGACCTTTCAGCTCCACTCTGCCAGGGCCACTACTTTGCCTTCCTCTTTATTGTGCCTACTCACACATCCTGTTTTTAAGTAGAGAAAAGTACTGCATGATATTCTGTTAATCAAACTTAGCACAGCATGGGCCCCTGGAAAATGAGTCTTTTCTACTTTCCTGTTTAACAATATCCCAAGGCAAAACGATCTCACCCATCCTGATCTCTGAAAATGGAAGCCTCTGGAAGAACTGACATACACTCCTGTGGTCATCTCTGATCAGGACAGACTCATGCTGTGAGCCTACTAGAGGCTGACTCTACCAGGGATGGTGAATCAGGAGTGAAGTGGACTGTGGAAGAGGCATACACGCTGACTTCACCGGTCTCCCTTTGTTTGTTCAGTTGGTCCTTCATTCCTGGATCCACTGCCTCTGAGTGTCTGCTCTCATACAATATATCATGTCCTAAAGGTGACACAGAGAATACATACAGCCAACCTTATGGGGCATACAATAGAGACAGCAACGTGAGTAGACTCCACCAGGGTGTAACTTAGACCTCCTTGTGCAGTCAAATCAAGCATATGGCTGTGGCTTCTGCTTTGCCTTTGGAAGATGATTGTTTCTGAGGTAGGACTTGCTCTGTGGTCATATAATCATACGGAAAACCATTACAACAATTGACAAAAATGTATATAAGGAAGGCATATTATTCTGATTAATGTTATTTTCTAAATTTTCATGTTCAGCTATAAATGATCAGCACTCAAATTCACATTGGAGTCAAACTATCCTTTTATTTCATGTGTTCTATGTCTATATATGTATTATCAAAAGATTAATATTCATAATGACTTATGAGACAATTTTTGTGATAACAAATTACTAAGTGAGTAAGAGAATACCATGTTCAGAAGAAAAAAAGTAATCAAATTAAACATCATCAGACCAAAAAGTAAAGATTAGATGTTGCCACAGCTCTACTCTTCGTACACCTGTTTGACATGCTTGTGTTCGCCTGTCTCATTCACAGGAGAAGGCTCACCCCCACCCATTCCTATGTAGAAAGAAGAAAAACTTAACTATTTCCCATTGGCACAATGATCAGAAATTTCCAAAACTGGACAAAGTGTGACTTTTCCATCAAGCCCAAGTCAAAGTAAATATCTTTTTTTCTCTCTCCCATAGAGACACCATAGAAAATATTCAGTTTGCCATGCTAACAAATGTATTGCTTCTATAACATGATAGTAAAAGTTTGCATTTCAGAGCCTGAGGAAATGGCTCATTTGACAAGTTCTTGCTGCAAAACTATGAGACATAGTTTATTTCCCAGTATTTGCTCAAAACAACAAACATTGTAGAGTATGTATGTACTCCTGGAGCTAGAGAGGCAGACAGAGAAGGATCCCTGAGACTCACTGGCTAGCCATTCTAGCTCATCAGCAAGTTCCAAGTTCAATAGGAAATAATTTATAAATAAATAAATTAATAAAATTGAATGGAAATAGATTGAGAAAACCATCTAGGCTTTACCTCTGGCCTCCATATGCACATGGACACACACACACATGTGCACACATCTGCAAAGGAAGGAAAAGTATACATGCCTATGCACATCCAAACTGATAAAACAGAACCCTTGCATTTTGACTATTCTAATGATTAAAGTAAATACTTAAATTATTCACAAATTCACGTTATTCTTATATCCTTAGAAACTTGAGGACACTAATTCTCATACATCTGTTTTAAACCCTTGGCCATTTAGCCAAAATATGGTATGTGTCAGGGGTAAAGAGTTAAGGTTATTATTCCATGGAGATTTGTCAAGGTGGAGAGAAGCTGTCTGAATTTAGGTAGATAGAACATTTTCCAAAAATGTGACTATTGAAGTCAAAGTAACACAAGAAAAAAAACAGTGATGAGCAGAGAATGGTGAGAAGAGAAAAATCACACAATCAGCAAACAGGCACTAAAAGGAGTTGGGAGGGGGCAGGAGAGAAGCCAGCTTGGCAAAAGGCAGTGAAGGAAATATGAAGCAGTAAGATTGGCCCAAGCCAGACTCACAGAGTCAGGGGTCAGAGCAAGAAGTTTGGGCTTTAGTCCAAAAATATCCATCCTGGGATTCACCTACTTACAATTTCATTCCAGCACATGAGAGGAGTAGTAGCCATAGTGACAGAGGAACAAAAGGGACATTGGGGCACAGGGACAACTCTGACCTCAGTCTGTCACTCTTGCAAGCATAGCACCAAGCACTGGTCAGTCAACACTGAATAGCACCTGGCTCTTCTTGTGAACGTTTACAGCCACGGTTGTCACCAATCTTCTTCACACACCCTTTCTCCACATTAGCAGAGATACCATTTCCAGCATGCTACATGCTGACGTTATGTAATCCTGACACCAAATTCAAAGAGAAAGCAGACACATTCTCTCCCCCTGTCTGGCTTCCCTTCCTATTTGGCTTGTAAGGCGCATTACGCTATGCCTGAAGTGCTGCCTGCTGCTGATAGAGGCATTGATGAGAGACGATTCTGAGAAACAACCTACAGTACATACAGCCCACCCAAAGAAGGAGATGCTCTCTGCAAGTAATGTCTCAGCTGCTGTATCTGACATATAATCACATGCAAACAAACTGAGCTGGACTCCAGCTCTACAGTGGAGTTGGACCCACAGTTCTAACAGCTGCAACTGTGAAGAGTCTGAAGGGGGGAAAATGTGCATTTTATATGAACACTTCAAATAATGTGTATTTGCTGAGTACGCTGTGTAAGCAGCCTGCACAGTCTTCACATTTTCCTATTTTAACAAAATATAATTTGATGTTATGTTTTTTGACCAAAATATTAATTTTTTAGTTGTACAAAGTAGGGAAAATATAAAGAGAATTAAACATCACTGTAAATATTTGATGACGTTTTCCAGTCTGCTTGGTTGTGTCTACGGCTGTGTCCATGTCTTAGCCACGCACAGATGCATCCAACTTATAGATAATGATGTAATGGAACCTTTTAATATAGACGTAAAGTCAGCTATGGCCGTGGCTTTGCATAAACTCACAAACATGTATTCCTACTGCATCATCAGTCGTTTCTTACATGCTGAAAACAGAGCTATTAACTAACTCCTCCTGGCTCACCCTAGACTTCTCTAGGGTGAGCTCTGAGAGTCCCACATCTTAGGACAAACTGGGAACATTTGGTCACTTGATTTAAATGAACACATCCAGTCAACCTCCATTATCTTAAATCCTGAAGGGGAAGGCAGTGAGTGTTTGACAAGCATTTGCTGAAATTGGTTTTGGGGAGACCTCTGTCCCTTCAGCTTCTACCCATCAGGAATCTGTCTTTGTGTCTAGCAACCTCAGAGAATTCACTGCAGCTTTCAAATTTGAGTCTGAATTAAGATGTGGTTCAGCTGTTTGTATACAAACAGCAAGCAAATCGCTGTGCTCAAATGAAGGTCATTCCTTGGCCTCACTGAACAATCTCCACTCGCTCCATTTGTCTGGTTACCGAAAAGAACTGCCTGATTAGAATTATTGTATTAACTGCAGAGTGACGCTTCGTGGAGCTAAGCACGGGGTGTGCATGTTTGGGTATAGAGGGAAAGGCAATTAATGCCTTGGTTATATTTGTGCAGGATCTCAGGTAGAAACAGGAGGGAAAGCTGGCTATGGATTAAAGTTTTTGAGCAGCAATGCACAGGAGATAAACAGGACATTCTGGACAATCTCCAGGTTACTCACAATTACTAGTCACAGTCTAAGTCCTTCATAAAATAGGGCAATCAGGGCTGGAAGACAGCTCAGCAGATAAAGACGCTCGAAGCAAAGTTTGACAACCTGAGTTCAAGCCCCAGGACCCACATGGAATGAACTGAGTCCTGTGAGTTATTCCTTGCCCTACACACATACCATGTGACATGTACCTATACATGTAAATACACACACACACACAAATGTGGCATGTACCTATACATGTGCACACACTCACACATACATTCACACACACACACAAAGTCAGTAAATAAATGAATGAGTATAATAAAAAAATTTAAATAGGGTCTTATTTTTTCTTAGTGACTAAGAAACCAAATCTAGATTGCGCCCGTTGTGTCAAGTGAAATAGGTTTGTCAAACAAGTCCTAGTACTGAGATTAATTCAATTGAGTTTAATTACAGTTATTACAGATCACCTACCAAGTTCATCACCCACCACCTCAACTTTCCTCACCCTCATATGCATTTTGTAGGTAGAGAAAAAAATGTGTTATGTGCATAAATACATGTATTGAGTATATATGTCCATATACATGTATAAATTTCTTTTTTCTTTTTATTTTGGTTTTTTTTTTAATATACTAAGAAGAACATCTGGCCTATAAGAGAAATATTTTGGCTATTCAGACACCCTAAATAGAAAGGTGCTGAAGAGGTGCAGACTGACTGGTGGGGGTGGTAGCCCACATGCTATCCCAGAATGAGGAGGAGGAGACAGGGGATGCTGAGTAAGCTGGATACGTAGACTGGCTGAGTCTGTGGGAACTTTGAGTTGAGCAAAAGATCCTGCTTCAGTACATGGGTAGAGAGCACATGAGGAAGGTGTCAACCTCTAGCCTCCATGCACAGCACACATCTACTACACTCCACACACATGTGCACCCACACACACTCAGGAACATACATGCAAACACTCATAAACATGCAACAAGACAGGAGGTAGCTAGTCAGACTTGACTGTAAACCTATTATGGACCCTCATCCCATGCCCACGTGCCCTGTACTCCAGTGAGAATAGATATGCCACTAGTCTGTAAGGAAAGATAATTAAATAAGAACATATATGGTTTCAGAGCATATATGGTTTCAGAGCCACAGTGATAGGATGCTGAAAATATATGGGGGGAGAGTCTTCCTTGAGACTGACTTGTCAGGGACAGGCCCCATGAGCTGTCACTTCAAGTTGCCAAGGTCTGATGCTCAAAAGAAAACATGGTCTAGCAAGAGAAAGGAGCAAAGTCTCAGGCCCAGAGTGGAGTCAGCAGTGTTCACAGACAAAAAGGGTAACTCTATCAAGTCTGTGAGCAAGAAAAAAATGAAAGAGGAAGGTACAAGCCACACCATACAAATTTGTGTATCATGA
The DNA here is from genome assembly GCF_011762505.2 of Arvicanthis niloticus. NCBI lineage: Eukaryota > Metazoa > Chordata > Mammalia > Rodentia > Muridae > Arvicanthis > Arvicanthis niloticus. Next base: position 97,347,699 of record NC_047660.1, on the reverse strand, counting down.
AGAGGCTGGGGCTTGGTTTTCCTCTCAATGATGTTCAGAAGACCTTATGGAGATCAAGTGCTGCATGTTTTGCAAGCCAGGGGTTGTTGGAGAAGCAGAGCACTGAGCAGTTTTTCAGTATTCTAACTCAAAGTTTGGTGATAGCCTTCCATGTGCTTTTAGAAAGCAAACACACAGGGTCTGTTCTGAGACATGCAACTGCACAGATAACCTTCTAACACATGGCCAAGCAAGAGCAGCCAGATGCAACGCCACCTGCTGGGTGCTTTTATAAACCCTCAAGAACAAGGGAGTCCATGGAGACAGAAGTTGTCTGGTTGCTTGGAATGGCAAGTGGGATTTGCCTTCAGACAGGTGCAAGAGACATTTGAGAGGGGGTGAGGTCGTGTTCCAATACTGGAGTGGGAACAGAGGCTCCACACTACTGTAAATGTACCAAAGCAGCATTGTGTTATAGACTTAGGATTGAAGGATTTATGGCATTAATTATACCCCTGTAAAGGGCTGTTTTAAAACTCTTGAAGGGAGAGTCCTATGTGATTGTGTTTCTAAAAGAGGGGACAACGGGCATGAGAATCCACTAGTGTACCTGAGCTAGATGTGATCGTGGTTCTGAGGGGAATGACTGCAGAGAGTAGATGAGGTTTGGAAAGTGACACAAGGGCCTGGCAACTGAGTGTGAGGAGTGTGACTGAGCCACAAAACCAGGGGGAAACCAGGGTTAGCATCCTGGGGTCAACAGCTAGTGGTAAAGCCCATGCCTAATTCATAGTCACGTGACTCCACAGTTGACAAACCAAGAGCAGCGGCAAGAATAGCGCTAATTACATGTTAGATTTTACAGACCAAAATGCGAAAAGAAAGAGGAGGGAGAGGAGAGGAGAGGAGAGGAGAGGAGAGGAGAGGAGAGGAGAGGAGAGGAGAGGAGAGGAGAGGAGAGGAGAGGAGAGGAGAGGTTGAACATTTAAGCTTAAGCATTATGCCTATTGTAAATCTTTCTAATTCTTTCATTACCTTCCAAGCATTTTTTGTAGCTGGATGACAATTGCGATGGCTCACAGGTATAATCATATCTCATCTGCATATGTAGTACCTGTGCTATGACTCTGAGCTGGGGGCTGCAGCTACGGAGATATGTTAGGCATCCATTCGTGTCTGGGAGTGTTTCTTTCCAATCTGGTTGTGCACATGGGAGCAAATATCTCTATAGAACATCCTTCTAAAGTTTCTCCTAATTTGTGAATCTCCACAGAGAAAGAAAAACCAGCTGCTTCACCTGCAACAGAGAAAAAGTAAATATTTTGACATTGCAATCATAAAACTTCATATCTGAAAATCTCCCTTAGAGTAGGGCAGGGCAGGGTTCATCTGAGGATCTTGCTTATCCTGGGCTTTTCAGTTAAATTTGTATGGCAGATTGAGGTGACTATGTTTGAGACCTCAAATAGAACAGGTTCTTGGGGGCAGAGGATCTGTTTTACTTCCATTGCTTCCAGAAGTGTGGATAGTGATTTAATTTAGGTAAGAGAGTGTGGACAAGAACACATGTTCAAATGATCCCCAGCGACTGAGATCTAATTACCCACCAGGCTCACAAACTGATGTCTCCTGACCTGAGAGATTGTTTAAGAAGTCCTTGGGTGGTGAGCATATGTAATTGCACACAAACGCTCATTTAATCTTGTATCAACTTACAGCTTGAAAGAAAAGCAAAAAATATCAGTTTGTTTTAAAGGTGCACATGCTGTCCTGAGAGCTTTGCTCTATTCGTTTGATTTTTGTGTTTACAGCAACAATAGAGTTAATGTTTTACAGCCACAACTTTAAAATTTCAGTTTAGTAAACAGACTATAAAGTAGGTCTTATTTGCTTTCTAACAAATAAAGCATAACAGCTTGCCCAAGGGGATTTAAATCATAATTTACATTTAAGTTTATTTTTATAGACAGACCATAAGCACAGTTTGCAAAGCTGGATAAAGCTAAAGCACTAGAAAATTGAAAAGAGAGATGAGAGATTTATTTTTCCCTTAAAAGTATGCTCAGTTGTAATTTGAAACTTAACTGTTTTAATTATACAGAATAATTGGATTAGGTAGAAGTTTGCATAACTTGTCAGAATTGAAATATGACAGACAGGTAATGTTGAAACTAAGATGTACATACACACATGCATGCACACACACACATTCTCTCTCTCTCTCTCTCTCTCTCTCTCTCTCTCTCTCTCACATACACACACACACACACACACACACACACATTGCACAGAAAAAAAATGGAAATGATTCATAGGAATTAAGAACTTAATATTACATAAGAATTAATCCTCAGATATACATATTAATGATGAGATTTCATAGAAAAATCTATTCCAAATACAGCTCTGAGCAGGATTAGGAGAGATCTGCTTGGAAGAGCCCTCCCTTTTCAAATCCGACAGATCTTCAACATTCACTGCAGACAAATGTACTGGCAACATTCTCCCAAAATGCCTGTTATTTTGGACCATCATCCCTTTGTCTCTAAACAGCACTGCTTTGCATTGTTAAATATTTTATAGTTTTCTTTATCTTTATTGTTGTTGGTGGTGGTATGTATGTGGTATGTGTTCTTGTGAGCATGTGCGCGTGTGTGTGTGTGTGTGTGTGTGTGTGTGTGTGTGTGATGTAGTGTAGTGTACTAGGATTGAACTATATGTCTAGAGCCTAAGTTATATCTCGGTCCCCCCCCCCTTTTTTTTTAAACATTTCGTTTTAAGATGCTATCCAGCCCAGTCTTAAGTTTGCAATTCTGTTGCCTCAGCCTCCTTGAAGCTGTAATTATTAACCTCTCCCAGCTTGTTGTCATTCCTAAGTTAGATATTATAGCCCAGGATAATATTTGCCAATGGCAAATGGAGTAACCATAAAGTGATTTCAGTAAGAAACAATATTTGCAAATTGTACATTGAAGTTGTTCTCTTCTCTGAACTCCAGAAAAACCCTTCCCTCTTTGTAAACAAGCAAACAAAAACTCACTTTTAGTGTTCACCACACGCACTGAGAGTCTCTGAAGAATTTCATTAAAGAAGATGAAGCCTCTCTGGGACCTTTTGGTACCATCTTTGGGCTACCCAAAGTCCCTTCTAAGAGTGTACTCTGACAAGCACGGTACTTAGCCATACTCCGGATGTCTGTGGTTTACACTCATTCTCTTCGATAACTGTTGTGTGGAGAGTTCCGTGACTTACTTTCTTCCTGGTAGCTCTTCATAGGGACAGCTCATACAGTGAGGTAGATGAGCCGGGCATAGGCAGTAACCATGGGATATGGAACTCATGAAAAAATATAGGAAACTTTTCTTCCATGGTAGGCTTCGCCTTCAGTTACGTGAACAAAACAGCAGATGCAAGGGCTCCTTCCTGATGGGGAGATCAATGGAAAAGTTTTAGTTGTGTGTACATGAGCATTTTATTACAGCCTGGGGAGCATCAGATGATCACTATCAAACACTTAACAAGTCAGAGTTTTGGGCCCAGACTGCTTGAACTTGCCGTATAGCCGAGAATGGCCTTGCTGACCCCCAGTGTCACCTCCCCAGTACTGAGATTCCGTGAATGTGCCACCATATCCATTTGTACAGTATGAATATCAAGGGTTTTGTGAATACTAAGCAAGCACTTTACCAACTGAACTATATCACCAGTCCTGAGGCACGGATTTAAGAAAAAAAAAAAAGAAATTAGTAGCTTGATCAATTTCAGAGAAGGTTCTCCGATGTATATATAAATCATGACTCCATAGTAAAGTGAACTCAGATAACAAGGAAAGCTCTTAGGATATGTAAATATTCATGGGGGATGGGAACTCATGCATTCTTCCTAAATCTAAAATAGTAAGCATTTCATTCTGAGGGAAAATGCAGAATTTTCTTGGGGAGTAGGGGGGGGCGGTGGAGGAGACAAATACAGACAGCAGGAGGAGGTGCTTGGAAATGTCCCTGCAGTGACTCAGGAAGGCCTTGCAACCGGAGAGTGGGCAGAAAAGACATTCCCACAGAATCAGGCTACTTCGGGCCTCTGGAGCACAGGTCTATGCAGGAAACATGAGTTCCAAAAAGGTGTGAGAGGAGGAAGAGAAGAAAAAAATTCATCTCTATAAATGTATAACGCGTCTCGGAGGAAAAAAAAAAAACAGAACCTTGGGGACGAAACTCAGAAAAATCTTCGTCAAATGTATTTAGAAGAGGCCCGCATGCTACCTAGGGACAACAAACCGCTTCATGGCAGGATTGTGACCCGGTCCCATTGGCATCCTGTTTCGGTAGGACTGGGATCCAGCTCCTGTTGTCACCTTTTTCTAAAGTCAGAACCAGACTGGCTTATCCTTTGTCAGGTTCTCGTCCCTGAATTAAACAGGTATGGTCAGGACGGCAAACTCACATCTCACACTCTGATGAATAAAGGCCGGCCCACGCCAGTGTATCAGGGCACCGGGGCAGGGTACAGAGAAGGGATTGCCCTGATCCGCGGGGTGCATAACCTCTACGCACAGCATTTACCAACAGCAGTGGAATTAGTTCATTTTCTTCTTTTGCTATAATCGACAACATGTAGAAGGAAAGGTTTAGTCATAGTTCAAGGGCACGACTCATTACTGTGGAAAAGTCACGGCAGCCCGAGCCTCAGGCAGCTAGTCACATCCAGTCAGGAGGCATTGCTTCTCGGCTCCCTCTTCACTTCTCTTCCTCCCTCCTATCCAGTCTGGCACCTCAGCCCCACAAGAAGGTGCCACCACACAGAGGGGAGTAGTCTCTGCCTCAATTAACCTAATCTAGAAAAATCTGAAAATGCACCATAGACTTTTGCAGAGATTTGTTTCCACTGTGACCCCGAATCTCATTGAGTTGACAGTAAAGATGAACTACAGAGTTACTACGATCCACATTTCCTTGGGGATGGGTAAGGGGATTGGAATTATGGAGTCAGGGCCATAGCTAACCTACCCCGAAGAATGGAAAAGAAATAAGAGTGTACTGAGAAAAGACAAGTCTGTGCATTGGAATCTAAAGGTCTCAGCAAAGCAGGAAGCAAGTACACTTGAAAAGAGGAGAGCTGAGTCTCTAAAGCAGACTCTTCCAGAGGTTTGAGATGCTTTAGGATGGGTTTTTAAAGAAATCTTACCAGGCCTGTCTTAAATGGTTCTATGAAAAGCTGTGTTAGCAAGGGAAAGTCATTACCCCCCCCCCATTCAAAGACAGATGGATGCTCTGATGCAATCTTCCAACATCTGGACTGGGATGAGTCTGCCAGTACAGAGGGGGAGGTCTGGGAGCAAGGCTGCAGAGATGCAGGGCCAGACAGCTCCTAGTTCTGTCCAGAGCTCTGTCGATGAAGTTGGAAGAGGTGACCAGGGTTTCTCGGGATCTTCAAGACTCACATTAACTGAGGACAGTTAATTCTTGATTGTAAGGAGGTCAGCATCACCTTCAAAGTCTCATAAATTCCAAAATGCTCTTGAAGATGAGAAAGGAAAGACAGAAGAGAAATGAGTCCTGAATATAGGCTAAGTGGATGCCAATAACACGTATAGCCCCGTAGTGACAACCTGAACATGTCAACAGACACACTAAATGTCCCCAGAGAGAGAAGGACAAAGTTATCCTCCTTGGAAACCATTGATTTAGCCAATAGTTCATGTTATCTGCTATCTCAAGGCATTTGTATGTTTCTGATAAAACAGTAGCTCAGAAAATGGCTGCATGAGAAGTTAGAGTATGTGCTCCTTGTCTTTGTCCCGTGTCATCAGATCTGGATGCCTGAGGGGTGACTCAGAAAACCATCGCTTTAGTCCTGATGCCGTTTTACTCTTCAAAAATAGCAGCAGCAACAACATTTTAAGGGGGGGGGGAATATGTGATATGCATGTTCATTAGTGCGTGTGTCTGTGTGTGCGTGCGTGCATGTGTGTTTGTGTGTGTGTGTGAGTGCGTGCATGCGTGTGTGCGTGTGTGTGCGTGTGTGCATGTGTGTGTGTGTGTGAGTGGGTGTGTGTGTGTGTAGTTGGCTCAGTGGTTAACAGCTCTGGATATTTCCCCGGACAACACAGGGCCAGTTCCAAGCACTCTCATGACAGCTCACAACATCCCAGGGAGTCCACTGTCCTTTTCTGGCCCATGGTGCACATGCATCCATACAGTCATGCAAACTCATGTACACATAAAATAAAAAATAAAATCTCAAAAAAAATTTTTAAAAGATGTCAAGTGAGGTACAGCTAGGAGCAAGAGGCCTAGTAAGGCACAACCAATCAATCTCTGGTGAGCCTCAGCAGGAGCAAGGGGTCTAGTGAGGCAAGACCAATCAAACTTGGATGATTGTCGGCTTCTATCATCTTAAGGGGACAAATGAATTCATTCTGAGGGCATCCAGGAATAGAAGCTGATTAAATTGCTTTAATCCAAAAAACCACTAGATTGAGTCTCGATATTCATTAAATATGAAGGAGTTATCAGCCACCTATAAAGAAAAAGCAAGTTCCTTCTCAGAACCTCGTGCTCTGCCTCTTGCCTAACTGCCTGGGTGCTGGAGAATAAGGCCTGGGGTGGCCCTGTTTCCACCTAGTGTCTGTCTCTGTGGGTTCAGAGACATGGGCCTGGGACAGAGCCATATCACATAGGTGCATCCTCAGAAACAACTTTACAACACCCCCCGTGTAGTGGGGCTCTCCTCCAGAGGACATGTGCTTTCTGTATTCTGTTCTGCTCTAAATAAACAGATCAAAAGTCCAGTGAATTTTAAGTACAATTCCCCTATATTAGTCATTTAACTCACTGGATTCAAATGGTACCTAAGAATGCAGAAGACTTGTTGTGTCCTTAAAGATTTCTAAAGGGTTGGATTTTTTTCTTAGCTCAAATGTCGCTGCAGTAAATGGAAATATACTTGGGTGTGTGGAACTCAAACGCACCATAGCTGAATTGAAGCACTCTCTGGAAGTTGACCAAGGACAAAATTGGAGAAGCATTTATAGCCCAAGACTGCCATCTAGTGGCTGAGTCCTGTCATAACTCCTTGGTTTCCATTTTTTGTTTTGTTTTTGTTTGGTTTTTCTGCATTTCACCAATTTTTATATATGTTTCACACTCTCTTGCAAAGATAAAATCATTCACAGATCATAGCACTTATACATCCTTTATTATGGTTTAAGTATTGAAAAATCATTTAAGAAGAAACCAGAATCCGTTAAAAAAAAAATACCAGTACCCAGTGACTGATCCTTTGGAAGATACTTCAATACATTTAAATTTTTGATCAATGCCCACTGTCTACTTTCAAAATTCTAGCTGAAGCAGGAAGGCCTGTAAGCATCATGTTATAGAGAATAATTCTGCCTATCTATGCATATGGGCTTGATTTTATTTTAACGGGACTTAAGGGAGCTGAGGGGAAATGGGAGTCTGGTACCCCCTTTTCAGAGTATTCAAAAAGCCAGTCACTTTACTCTGTCTTCCTTTCATATCCCAAGTCCTGTGAGATACAGGGAGGGTCCCCTGGACAAAGCCACATTCCCTGGAGATACAGACCTCCAGACAGGCCAAGGCGGCACCGGGGAACCAATTATAGGCAAGTGAGAAATAACCACATGACACAGATAACTGCTGGAGCAAGATGAATAAAGGCTGGAATTTTCCAGAAAGACGCACTGTGTGGGGGTGTTGGACTTACGTAAAAGTGAAAAACCATTACGAATGAGGAGCAGAACTTGGCATCCAGAGATGATGAGGTTACCACTTAGACCATAAGGGAGAATTTGGGGGAGCACTTCCATGCTTTGAGATTAGTGTTCTGGCAGGACTCTGTGGCATCTACAACTCTGCTTCCTGAGAGCAGTTGTTTGCCCTAACAACTTCTTGGTACTCCTCTCTCCATCCTTCATCCTACCACATAGACAACAGGAAGAGGCAGCTCCCAGAATGCACCACTGAGAGTTCACTTCTGGAAGGCATCTCTGACTTTCCTACCTCTGTGAATTTGCCTTGACCATTCATTCATCCATACTGCATAAGAAAATCTGCCATTCCGTGTACCGAGATTAAGTGACCAGGATGAAGCTGCTGGGCTGAGAAGGGCATGTTCATTCATCTAGCCCACACTGGGCGCTTTATAGATTCAGTGACAGACCAGAGGATGGGCAGACTTACTCAGCGTTACAAAAATAGAAATGAGGATAGAACTGGAGCCTCCTCAATCTTGGCCGAGTGCTTCTTCCAGTCCACTGCCTGCATCCTGAGAAAGGCAAAGGAAGAGGAGTTTTTCTCCTGGTCTGGAATTCCTGCAGTAGGTGAAAGATTCCAGCCAAGCCCACAGCTGAGACATCAATCCAGAAGCAGATGATGGCAGCCAGCTCTAACTGGAGCTCCAGAGATGAGTGTTTCAGAGCAAGCTGCATCTGCAAAATGCAAGGTCAACCTCCAAGAATTAGGTAGAGCTACTACGTTAACATGGGCTTGTATTTTAAGCCCACTGAGGCATGGTCTAACTTCTTTGAACCTTACTCTTCAGTTCTATAATGTGGAAGTAGCATCAACTTCTGTTCTGTAAGTTTGTTTTTCTTTCTGTAAGTGTTTTTTTTTCCAGTGGGGTTAAACAAAGCATAATAATAAGAACATATCTCCTTTCCCTCAAGAATTAAAAGAACTCATTAACCCCAGTAAATAATAAATACTCTTTTTACATAGAAAACAAATGTAGTGTTCTGACTACACAGCATAAGTTTTCTGCCACTGAACACCAAACAAACAAGGCCAACGGAATAACCCATATTCACCACCTCAAACCAGGAGGTGCATCCTTCAGCAGTCTCTTACTACAGTGACATCTCATGGGTTCTGCAAAGCCCCTCAGAGAGAGAGAACCAAAGAGAAGGACATGAAACACAGATATTGACTTGGGAAAGTGTCAACTATGAATAGGGAAACAAAAATATCAATGAGGTGCACACCAAAAAGGCTTTTATGGCTGTTATAAATTGTGCAGTCAGACCTAGTGGATGCTAGGACCAAGACTCACATAGGAACAATGGACCTCACTAACTCTGCTGTGTTCATTTGTGTTCTGTTGCTGTTTTTAAAAACTGTCTGGTTTCAGGTGATTAAGAAAGAGGTGGAACCTGCAAGGCTCTCAGGCCTAGAGGCAACACAGCAGAGCACATCATGTGACAGCAGCGAACAAACATGCTAGCTCCAGTCTCGTTCCCTCTTCTTAGAAAGCCACTTAATATGCCAGCCAGGGAGATATGAGCCTGGGACAGAGCTGCAAGTTCGAGACCACCTGGTCTACACAGGGAGACTTGTCTCAAACAAACAAACAAATAAAAAGCTACCACTAATATCACAATAGGAGCCCCACCTCATGGTCTCATCAAATCCCAGCCATCACACAAAACCCTACCTCCAAGTATGGTTAAGGTATATTTGGGGATTACAGTTCCAGCATATGACTCTTGGAGAGACATAATCAAACCATGGCAGGTCCTCTCTTTGATGGTAGGCGGAGAAGTGCTGGCTTGGAATGTATCACAGGAAAGATCCATTATTTCTTTTTTCTTAGTTAGCATTAACATGAATCACATGAAAGACTAGGCTTACACCGTGATACTGTGGATATATCCGATGTGCCTCCTCAACACTCAGTCTTCTTCCATTCCTTTGTCCCCCTCCCAGTTCCCCCTAATGGGCTGCTGCTCTTTCCTGCCTGTTTTGTGTTGTTGTTGTTTTTTTTTAATTTTAGATTCAGTAAATAAGAGAAAACATGCGCTATTTGTCTTCTGAGTCTGTTTTATTTTGCTTAACATTGTGATCTCCAATTGCATACGTCTTCCAGCAAATGGCATAATGTCTATCTGTGTGTGCGCACAGATGCTCATATGACATCTACCACTTGGGATCATCTGGTCACTTCACTTATGATGCTTTATTCCATCCATTTTCCTGAGAGTGATAAGATTTTGATGGCTGGCCCAAATGTCATTGTGTCTGTGCATTTCATTTCTTTGTTCATCCACGTCTGTGAGCATAGACAGGCTCCATACCCTGGTACTTGCCATGATGAACATGGATATGTAGATAGTCCTGTGGCGTGCTGACTTTGATTTCATCTGATAGACCCAGGAGTGGTCCTGCTGGATCTGGATCACATGGTAGCTCTGGTTAGAGTTTTAAGGAGTCTCCATACTGATTTTCATATTGGCCACTACTCTGCCTTTCCACCAGCAGAAAACAGGTCTAATTCTGGGCATTCTAAAATGTTGATAGAACTCAGATTCATCCAGAAGCACCTTCCTCTCTGGTCTGCTTATCGACTGACACGTTCTAAAACATTAACGTTACTTGTGGCTTGGAACGACGTGTAGGATTTTCTTTAATAAGTTGCTTCTGATAAGTGCTCTAATGGGTGGAATTTTCCGGGAGCCATTAGGCTCTTCAGAATTCAAGCTCACCCTTTATTCAGCCCCATCATTAAGAAATGAACCAAAATGCGAGATTTAACTTATACATCACATACATGTAGAAATACAGATCTGATATAAACTATAGAGTCGATAGAGGGGAGTGCCAGCAGACATTCTGTAAAAGGGAAGGTGGAAGAGGCTTCAGTGTTGTTGATCAAATCTTGCTTGTCATAAGCACTGAGCTCTACTGTGGCAGTGTAACAGTATGTGCAGAGGGATATAAGAAAACAGGCATAGAGATGCTACAGAAAACTTGTATTTAACAAAAACAAGCAATAAAACAGATTTTTGCCCAAAACCATTGGTTTGCTAGTTCTCAGGCTAAGCCGTGCTCAGTCGTCAACATTTCAGAAATCTTAGAGTCTTGAACATCAGTGTAGGATATCACCTGATGCAAGTAGGGGCTTGTCCTCTGTAAACTCTGGAGTAATCACATTGGTGTGGTAGCTGGTTGGGTACCAATAAGTGAGGTGAGTAAATGCTAGAGGAATAAAATCACATTTTTTCCAAGTAGTTTTTGCTCTATGGTGAGCCTAAAAGAACCTGGGAGAGACCACGCTTAATTAAGAATTTTTAAGAAAATTTCAGGGGTTATGGTAAGATGGCTTGGGAGAGACGTGTGGGCCACACAAACCTGGTGACCTGAGATCAATATCTGTAGCCACAGTGAAAGGAGAGAACCAACTCACAAAAGTTGTCCTCTGATGGCACATGCTCACTGTGGCATACATGGACACACACACTTTTTTTTTTAAAGAAAGCAATATCCAAATAATTCAGTAATTCCAGCTGTGCTGTATGTGCATGTGACAGTAGCACCTTACAGAAAGGGTGAGAGCAAGAATGAAGAAACAGAGCTCTGCCTTGCTGAAGCTTCTTCTCTCACAGCTAACTTATCTACAGTCCGGGCCTGCTCCACATGAAGGGTCTCATCAGTCATGGAATCGGCTGCCATGGGGCTACAGGCATAGTTGGAGCAGCCTACAAAAGTTGTTCTCAACCTGTGGGTCGTGACCCCTTTGGAGTCAGACAACCTTTTCACATGGGCCATACATCAGATAACCAACACATCAAATAGTTACAGTCCAATTCAAACTGGTGACAAAATGGCTGTTAGGAAGTAGCCATGAAATAATCTGTAGTTGGAGGGAGGTTCGCCACAGCATGTGGATCTGCATTAAAGGGTAGCATTAGGAAGGCTGAGACTCACTGGTGTATCCCAATAATGTCATGAAAGGTTTCTGTCTCTCCTCTCAGCTGTGTTCTCTGTGCTGTCCCCCTTTCCTTTGGAAGCAAGATCCTTACTGCTAGTGCTTCGTGGATCACATTTGATGATGTAGTGACTCGAATAGAAATAGTCTCCTACCCCTGATTATAGACATCCTGAGTGAATCGAATTAGGAACCTGGGAAATGCAGTGTCAGAAATATCCAGCTTTCAGTGCAGAAATGAGATCATCTTTACCTAAAACATACAAAGAGCAAAGTAAGGAGAGGTGATTCCCAAGGAGGCACTGGGAGCAGGCAGCATCAGATGTCCATGAACACTTCATCAAGTTCCCCTGGGCCACCTCGGCTCATCCATCCTCACAGACCTAGATCTTTACCCTGTATGCATCTCCTAAGCTGGCCTCCCTCCGCAGCCACCAGCAGTTCTGAGAGGACAGCTGACAGCAGATGTCAGTGCTAACATGGGGGTCCTGACAGGCTTTCCTCTTTTTCTGACATCTCTTAGGCGCCCACCTTATACATATCCTTTGTAATAAAGCATGAATTATTGTACAGAGTGAGAGATTTCATTATGACATTTTCATAAATGTATATTATATATTTTGCTCATGTTGACACCTCCATCCAACCTCCCTTGTCTCTCTGTCCCTGTCTTGCTGCCAGTATACTTTCTCTTCCTGGTGTGTGTGTGTGATGTGTGTGTGTGTGTGTGTGTGTGTGTGTGTGTGTGTGTGTAGTGTGTGCATTTGTTCATGTGTATGTGTTCATGTATGTGTGTAGTGTGTATGTGCAAGTGTGTGTGTGTGTGTGTGTGTGTGTGTGTCTGATGGACACTTAGGTTGAGTCCATATAATGGTTATTGTGAACACCGATGTAGCAGTCATGGAGGTTTGGATACTTCTGTATTTTGTGAGCTGCCATGAAGGTGCTGGGACTTGAACCTGGGTCCTCTAGGAAAGCAGTCGGTGCTCTTAACTGCTGAGCCATCTCTCCAGCCTACTTCTGTGTTATGTTGACTAAGAACCATGCCAGTCTTTATGCGGGAGCTACTGATTTTAGCCTTTTAAAGAACTACACTAATCTCCATGCTGGCTCTAGAACAACATTCCTCCCACTGCTGTATTAGGGTTCCTTCTCCACCCCACCCCATTCTTAGGCTTCTTGGTTTGTTTCTTTGATGGTGACCATTCTGCTAGAGTGAGGTGGAATCTCAGTGTGGTTTTGATTTGGGTGTTCCTGGTGGCTAACAATGTTGAGGGTTTTTTCCCCTCATGTATATTTTGACCTTCTATGTTCCCATAGCTTCCCTTCTTTTCTATTATAGATCTGGTGGTGCATGCTTAGTTCACTCTGAAGGTTCTGTACCAGCCTATATGTTTTATGAGCACAGCAACCATGTCTGTAATAACTCTAGGTACAGGAGGTAATTGATACATGTTTACTGGTTCAAAAACTGAATGCAAAGCTTGAGATTCATCCTGAGAGCGAAAGACGAATCCTGAAGGATGCTCAATGGCTTCCTGGGACACATCTATTATGCATCTGGTGAAGTTTGCTTTCTGTACTCATTGCTTCCCTTGGCTCCATCCTTACCACCCACTGGAGTTGTCTCATAGTGATGGATTCCCACACTATCCACCACTGCATCTCCCTTGCTCTCCTCTGAGCCACAGTGCTCATTATCTCCACCATTCATTTATCAGCTCATTGGAGGCACCCTTGGGACATCTCTGAAACTATGTTAAACTGTTTAGGTACTCTGTGCAGAGATTGAATTGTTCAACTGATTACTCAATTTCTCAAATGAACTAGGAGAGAAACTGTAAGGTAAATACAGTGCACTGCCTCTTAACTTCATCCTGTGGCTTATACATGGTAGACTATCCAGTCATGTTTATTAAGGGACTTTTCCTGGGGTTACAAGGGTATCATAATATCATAAAATGTATAAAAAAAAAAAACAATAAAGGACTGGATACAGAAAAGAATGGGAGAAGACATGAGTTCCGATTTAAACTGCATGGAAAGCCCCATACAAAAAAAGAGATAAATTGCAGACAGAAAATGCCAGGAAACACCATGGTGGAGTAGAGAACCCAGCCTGGAGTCTCCTGACCTCCATGTTGACTCAGCAGCCATGGGAATTTCCTGTCCCTGAGACCTCGCTCTAGCCTGGCCTCCAATCCAGTAAAAGAGAAGCCATGGAGGGATGCTACTTACTGCCTCATTTTTTTTCTGTAGTATTTTACTGTTTTAGTGTTAAAGGGACATTTAAGTAAAACACACATTTTTTCTTATCAAATGAGTCCAATTTTACTCCATTTTAATCAAATTTAAGCATCATAACAATATACAGACCATGCATTATGATAATCTATACTATGACACTGAGAAATATTAATTAAACTGTAAAGAAACAGGCAGACCTACAACACAAAATTGTTGCAAGGAGTCAAAAAGGTGATTGATGTGTGTAGTGCTGGATTCTGTCTATAGGACGTAGTTTTTGTTAACATTATGCACAGATGTAGAATCACATCTTAGACATACTGTAACATGACCCATCCCTATAGACCTATCAAGCCAAGGCCGTAGACATGACCAATGAATGACAATATGATTCTCTATGGAAAAGAGTGGCTGCAAGTCCAACTTTTAGACTGTCCCTCAATCCCATTGCCACAGAAGGGCTAAAGTACACATACGTCAGACCCTTGACCCACTCACCAGATATTTTGGAATATTTTTCTCATTCTCTCACTCCCAGATAGAGCTTTATTTTATGCCACCTCTGTAAAAGAGGAAAAGACTCCATCAACACCCTAAACATCATTAACATTGTGCCTGACACAAGCAGAGGGAGGCAGGAAAGGTCTGCCCAAACAGCTCTGAATTCTCATGGTAGAAACATACTGAATTTTTAATGATGCAAAAATTCATAAAAACGTACAAATGATCATAATGGGTAATAAAAATTATCATCATCCTCTGTTTAAAGTGGTGAGACTAATGGCCACGGCTCTGTGAGTTTTCTTGGATGATTGATGGGAAGAATAAACTTGATTTTCTTGTGCTCATAATGAACTGACTGCCAGGAGTTGAAGCTATGGTAGTCAGTTTGGAGAGAGAAAACTGTGAGTATGCCTGCCTGAGAGGCACTGTGCTAGGTGCTGGGAATTCAGAGATGACAGAACCAGACAGAGACCTCGCCCTTCCCACTCTTCAGTCCAACCCAAAGGGGCCAAGAAAAATGGGGCCAAAACGAACCCCTGCTGGCAGAGTCCTGTTGAGGCTTCCGCTGCCCCGCCCCCACCCAGCACTCTCACCCTTCCCTTTCCGGCTTTCCTCTTCCTAGCAATGAGCAGACTTGCTCTGTGTGCAAGAAGTCTGAGGGAGGAAACTAGAAAGATGTGTGGTGGGTGGCACAGTCTGATTGGCTAAGCCGGGGAAAGTCTTAGAAGAACAGAGGTGAGGGAGCCAAGTTCACGCTGATGCTTGGATATGGTACATCTCAGATCCTGAGAGAAGAGACCCTGCAAGGGAAATGCCAAGGAAGCAAACAAAAGCTTTCATCTTTCCACCTCCCCGGACAACCTGGTTTCTACAGAACTCCACCTTCTCTATGTAGATTAAGAGGTAGCTTAAGCTTGCCTGGTACCCGAAAGGTCCTAAATCGCATCTATCAATTAATCCACACAGGACACACTGTGATGGCACAATTGATTTGCTTGGAGTAAGTTATCACACAGTCAGCTGAAAGGCAGGTCAAAAGATTTTAATGCAGTTGCCTCCAGGCAGTTATTAACATTCCCTCTTAGCAACAGGACCGGGGTACTTTTATTCCTCAAAATGATACTCCTCTCTTGTTAAAGCCCGGTTAATTTTATGAACTACACTGATTTAACACCCAGCCCACTTGAGCCATATACCTTGAATAAATGAAATCCAATCTCTGTGGCATGAATTATGGCCTTATGCTGAGCATCACCATGGCAACTAATGACATCGCCCCACCCCCACTCCCAGCCCCCACACCAACCTGCACAAAAATCCAGTTCCCCAAGGGTTTTTATATGCCTGACGTGGGTATGTTCTTGGCTTACATGTGCATTCATAAATATTGCTGTTGTCAAAGGTTTGTGGTGGATGTTTGCTGTCATTTGGGGAGGTATATTCCCTTTGTGGCAAATGTGGGGTTTTTTGTTGTTGTTGTTCGTGGGGGGAAAATTCTAATGAAAATTACTGTGTGTATTTGATTAGCAACATTTGTTGATAACATATGGTCCAAAGAGGCTTCTGCAAATAAGAGGCTTTAAATAGTAAACAGAGATGTGGCTGAGACAGAGCAGATGCTCTTGGCAAACACACAGTACGAGGTTGCTTTACTGGGGAGCCCTCCCCACCCTGCACTGCCTTTCTTCCTAGATCAAAGTGTCCATTTTCAAAGCAGTGGCACCATGCAGTACATTTGCAGAAGTAATGTTCTGTGACTTTAGAGTCACCCTTGCCCCCTGAAATATGAATTGTCTGCTACTCTTGCTTCTTGCTAGATATTAGTAATAATGTAGTGTGGCCAAGTGAGTCGGCAGGTTCAAGTCGATCCGCAGCAGCGTTTTTTGTGTCTGCAATGTGCTGTGTGCGCATGCGTGCCTGGGTGTGCCTGCGGAGGCTAGAGGAAGATGAAGGGTGTCCTGCTCCGTTACTCTCTGCCGTGTTCCCATGAGATAGAATCTCTTACTACACTGGCTGGATGTTTTTCTGCTAGGCTGGCTAACTAACCAGCAAGTTCCAGCTGTCTTCCATATCCACCTCCCTTCTCACATTGCTGGAGCTTACTAAGGTATATGTGGTTAGGGGGCATGCCCAGGTTTTTACCTGGGTTCGAATCCTGATCCTCATGCTTACCCAGCTGACACTGAGTCCCAGAGCCTGACCTTCCTGCACACTCCAAGTCCTGCAAAGAGCTCCACGAGGAATGCAGGATGGTAGATTAGCTCAACATGGGCTGAGCTATCCTGGC
Organism: Arvicanthis niloticus; assembly: GCF_011762505.2. Lineage (NCBI taxonomy): Eukaryota > Metazoa > Chordata > Mammalia > Rodentia > Muridae > Arvicanthis > Arvicanthis niloticus. The sequence goes on along the minus strand of NC_047660.1, from coordinate 97,330,958 downwards.
AAGTGTACATTTAGAGTTCATCTTGCGGGTGTGCTAGGTGAGCACACCTTTACGTTACTGATGAGAATAAACATGGTTCCATTGATGAACAGGCAACTCCACCCCTTATAACAGGGCTTGGCTTTTCTGTAAGGTCCAAGAAGACGTAATGCAGGTTCATGGGCCATGTGATCTGAGTCGTAGCTACTTAACTATTGTACATCCAGCAGCCTTGGACATCTTGTAGTGAATAAGCATAGGCACTTGCTAATAAAACTGCTGTTATGCTTCAAAACTTGAATTTCAATGGAGTCCTCGTGTATCTCAAAATAGCATTCTTACTTCATTGTTTTCCATCATTTACAAATGCGAAAACTGGGCTTGGTAAGACCACCAGCTGGGGACGTATGAGGACCAGAGTTGGATCCAGGTAAAAAGCTGGGCATGTCTCCTGACCACATATACCTGTAATAAGTTCCTCCAATGTGAGAAGGGGGTGGAGATGGAAGACAGCTGGAGCTTCATCTTCCTCTAGCCATCACACATGTACACACAGGTATGCATACACACATATGCATACATAGAAGACTTCATGAAAATGTAAACACCATTTTTGGCTTATGAGCTATATGCACATAAGCAAGTAGACAGCTGAAACTGACCCTCAGCCATGGCTTAGCAATCTTTGTCCTACATCCCTCAAGTGAAGGCTTTGTGCAGTCTGCATGCACACGGTTGACTTAAACACAGTGTGTGCAATAGTTCTCCCCTGCAAATCCCTCCACTAACCTGCTGGGGTCAGTACTGCTCTTTGTATTATTATTTTTTAATTTATCATACACATAAATAGAAGTACTTTGCTTATATCCTTCAACCATACCAACTTGTTTTATACATATATTTATATCATATCTACATATTATAGATGTATCATATATGTATATATGTAACAGCTCCTGTAAATATATGCATGCTATATTGTATTTTCTCCCTTAGCCTCTCTCTTTTTTATTAATTATTCCATTCGTTTACATCTCAAATTATCTCCCACCTCCTGGTTATCCCTCAACAAACACCCCATTCTACATCTGCCCTCTCCCCCATCCCCTTTGCCTCTATGAGAGTGCTCCCCACCCACCCATCCTCCTCCACTCCACACTCCAGCATCCTCCTACACTAGAGCATCAAATCCCCACAGAACCAAGGGCCTCCCCTCCCACCTTAGCTTCTCTTGTTCCCTTTCCATCTTTCGGATTCTTACCTCTCCTCCCATCTTCTACTTTTTCCTCTCTCTCTCTCTCTCTCTCTCTCTCTCTCTCTCTCTCTCTCTCTCACATACACACACACACACACAAAATCACACACACACATGCATGCATACCATACACATACACACAGGTATACAATTATGCGTATGAGAAAAATATGGTATTCACCTTTATGACTTTGGATAATATTACTTTACATGATAATTTTAGTTCTATCCATTTTCCTCCAAGTGACATTATTTTATTCTTTTTTATGGCTGACCTAGAAATCCACTAGGTATATAGGTATTTTCTTTATTTTGCTAACAGGCACCTAGGCTGGTTCCACACCTTGGATACTCTGAACATTACAGTAGTAAACACGGATATGTGAAAATCTCTGCATTAAGGACTGGGGTCCGTCCTTCAGGTTTATACCCAGCTATGCCACACTGGCCACATGATGTTTGTTTGGAGAAAGCCCAACATTGGTTTCTCTAGGGTCTATACTGACTTATATTCTAAGCAACAGTGTACAGTTGTCCTCTATCCCCCAATCCTCGGTGACTGCTGTTCTTTGCTGATGCTGATACCCTTCTGACTGTGGTAAAATGGAATCTTAATCACATCTGCATCTGGGCTCTCCTCAAGGAGAATGTGGCAACCTAGGGAACTGGTGCTAGAACTAGCAGCTCCTGATGTGATTTGACTGAGATGGATACTTAGAAATCACTTCCCAAAGAAGGATTGATCAGGCACTGACTCTAAGCTGTGGAGCTTAGGAATTACTCAACTTGGTTGTCCTTCAAGTTAGACTCTTGCACTTCCTTACAAAAGGACTTAAGTAGGTGCCCCACCACACATATTTGGAGGTACAACTACAAGTGATGACTTTTCTATAGTCTTTATTATGTGCTGGTGGCACTTTCTAACCTTGTTGTTTCTGGCATCCACGTCCCTTCCAGCCCTTAGCTTTGTGAGGCAACCATTGTTTGACCTAACAAGCATCCATGCCTGGCTCCCCAGAGAGCTGTCACATGCTCTGCTCTGCATGCTGCCTGAAACCATAGGCAGAGTCACTGTGCTCCAAAACACTGTCATCTCCTACAGGAGATGAAGACCCAGGTGAAGGAGGTTACTACAGGTTACTTCCTGTCTCATCTCCACAGCCCTTGAACCTACAACGTGATGGTTCCAAGCCCATTGCCCCTCCCTTTCTAGTTAATAATCAAGAATTTATTTGTAGTAGTTCACTTACTACTGTTCTTGGTGCAGGCAGTAGGATCCACCGGAAATGTCACTTGTCCCCTAACACTGCAGTGTGTGGAGAGGAAGACAGTTACACAGAAGTACCTGTCAGAATATGGGGCCTTACTGCAATAGGAGTGCCTGAGAGATAGAGGCCTCTGGGTTCAATATTGTGAATTTGAGATCAAAAACCCAAGAGTTTAAATCACCTATTGGAAGTGGCCTGAGATCCTGGTCCAGTTACATAACCTCCTCAAGTGTAACTTTCTCCGTCTATAAAATTGTGATGCAACTGCAACTGGGGTGAGCTGTCAGGAGGCTTAAATGGGCTAATTCATACAAAGTACTAAGCAAAAGGTTTTGGCAAACATAAGTCCTTTGGAATTTCTGGCTTTATCTTTTTTTTCTCTAACTGAACAGGTGACTAATAGTGTCATTAGTGATAGAATCACAGAAAAAGGACACCTTACCCATTGGATTTTATCTACCTTGTGTGCAGATGGAAGTCAATCGGTTAACCTTCCCAACCTTGGCTTGATAAATACTATCAGCCTCTGGTCTTTCCAAATAACACTGCGGTGGTGTTTCCATTCTGGGAAGCTTTTAGAAGGAGGTTTTCATCTAGCAGCTACAGTCAATTGCGCAGCAGGAGAAAAGGGGGCAGAGAAAACACAACAAAGAGAAATAGATTCGTTTATTGATGCCTGGTCCATCAAAACACAAAAGTTCAGGATGCATCTCCATCTGCTAATTTCTACATGTGTCAAATGTAGCACTGTAGAGAAGTACATTAAACATGTGCAATAAATCCGAAGCTGCAGCTCAGGAAGGTGAGTCACTTTAGTCAGTGAAGGCTACTGCTGGCTCTCGCCTATCAAGAAGGTTTAATTCTCAGACCCTTCCTACACCTCTGTCCTGCAAGGGCAGGGGTACGGAAATGTCTACTCTTTGTTGTTTTTTCAGCTCGGGTGAGAACTGGCTCTTTTATCATGATTGGTATTGAGGCTGCTCCATGCGAGGCACAATATCTATTTAGAAGCACTACGAGTTGTATTTGTATATTATTTTTTAAAAGCCTGTTAGCTATTCTGTGAAGTGTCTACTCTTTTGAACCCATAGTTACAGTGGAGGAAACTAAGTCACTTCAAGGTGACTCAGAATCCCAGGAGTCTTGAAATGGAGCTTCCCCAGAGTTGCAGGCATAATTGATTAAAATACCCAAGAGTGTATGCAATAGAACAGAGGGAGGAAGGGACATAGCCGTGTGTGATTAGACTGCCATTTGCTTCCTGTTGGTGTCATGGAATGCATTGCAGAATCCTTGTGCTTCAGTTTCCTCCTCTGTAACTACAGGTTTATAAGTGTAGACATTCCATACAGTAACTAACAGGTTTTTAAAAGAGATAATATGTAAATACAACTCATAATGCTTCTAAAATAGGTACCATGACTAGCATGGGACTGTCTGGGTACCAATTATGATAAAGGAGCCAGTTCTTTCCAGAGCTGCAAAAAGGCAAAGAGTAGACATTTGCATAACTTTTTTCCTCCACAAGATAGAGGTGTAGGAAGAGTCTGAGAATTAAGCATCCTTGATAGGAAGAAGGCTGTAGTAGCCTTCACTGAACCAAATCCTTCCTTCCGGTAGCATAGAAGGTTCCTGTCAACAGCCTGGGATAGCCTACACTCACTGTACAGCCATCTGCCACTCCAGGGAGATTCACTCAGTGCTGGCTTCAGAAGCCTGGGGCAGTGCAGATACAGAGGCCTTTGGCTCAGGAAGGGCTCATTTCACTTTAGTCTTTTCCTGTGGCCATCTTGCAGTTCGTGGTGGATTTTGTCTGTGAAGGTACTTGTGTAATGAAGTCCCCAGAGGGAATGGAGGAGAGGAAGTACTGAGGAAAAGAAAAATCCCTGATGTTTTCACACCATTTTAAATATGTTTATGTATATGTGTCTGTGAGTCTGTATAAATGTGTGCCTATGCATGTCTGTGTGTCTATGTGTGTATGTGTCTATGTGTGTGCCTATGTGTCCATGTGTTTCTGTCTGTGTATGTCTCTCTCTGTCGGGGTGTGTGTGTGTGTGTGTGTGTGTGTGTGTGTGTGTATGAGAGAGAGAGAGAGAGAGAGAGAGAGAGAGAGAGAGGAAGAAGGAGGAGGAGGAGGAGGAAGAGGAAGAAGAGGAGGAAGAGGGAGGGAGAGTGACTTCTTCCTGAAGATCATGTAGCTTGTCTTGATTAGAATAGAATCTCTTATTTTGCCTGCTTCACTGGACCAGGTTACTATTTTTAAAGTCTGAGAGATAAATTGGGGTTCATCTGTGACCTGACTACTTGGTGTGAGCCAAAATTCCCAGTAGGAAAGCAGTCGACTCTAATGGCTTGAATTCCATCCAGTTATTCAGCTTCTGGACCTCTGAAGGTCATGTGGCCCCTCAGTTGGAGTCATTTTACAGACCAATGAGCAAGACATCCTTGGGGATCTTTCAAGAGTCTAGACAAGCCAAGTGGCTTTCTACTAAACAGCCCAGGATATTCCTAAGGCCCACGCAGGCCCAGCTGGGGAGTTGGTACAGGCCTGATATCCAGCTCTTGGTAAGGCTAAAGCAGGAAAGGCTTCTCCAGGCCAAAGGCCTCTTTGTCCACAAATGAATTCACTGTCAGACAGAGAAAATTAGTGGGAAATCTGTGTCAAAATTAAAAGTAAAGAGACAATTTGGGATCTAGTTCAATGGTAAAATATTCACTCAGCATATGTGAGACCCTGGTTTAAGCCCCAGTCCAGAAAAGACCAAGAAGAGGAGGAGGGGATGGAGACAAGAGGAGGAGGGACAGTCTTTAGGCAGGGCATCCTTGGGTAGCAGCAGTGGTCAGCTCAGAGTCAGTCTCTGCTAAACAACACATTTGTGGTACACTTACTTACATGCAGACAAATAACTCGTACACATGAAAAAATATATAAATCTTTTTAAAGAATATTCATAAAACAATAATGGCCAATAGGTCATAGCCGCAATGTCCTTCGTAAAGTAAGAACGATGCCCTCGGTTTACACTCAACTCCAGATGTAGAATAGTTGCTGTCTTTAAATGGCATGCCTGAGGAGTAGCTATCACAGACCTTGAGAATGTTCACCACTATACATAAGTGATAGAGGTGTTTCCTGATGAAGAAACATCTCCCCTCTAGGTCTTTATTCCTAGGAAATAATCAGAGGCAAATTCTTTAAGTACCCACTATCCAACTTGGTTGCTATAATAGACTAATAGTTACATAAGCTTCAATGTATTTAAACAATGTAACACTATAGTCATTAAAATAAGATTTTAACAAATACCTGACAGTATGGGAAATTGGTTACATAATGCAAAAACAATCTGTAGATGAAAGATGTTGTCTGTACTATTTCCTGGCCCTGTAAAAGAACATATATTTGATAATATTTATTCCTTCACAAATATTTATTCTGTGCCTCCTATGTCTGAAGAACCATGCTAAGTTGTAAAGGCTGCGATATAAATGAACAGCAGGGCCCCTGTGCTCACAGAGCTGAAAGAAGGAAAGACAAGTCTCAAAGAAGCAGGGCTGAGTCAGTTACCCTCACATTGCTGTGGGGTGGAATGCTTGCTGTACTGAAGACAGGTTGATACCTGGGCCCAGCTTAGACTGTGAGACAGAAGGCATGCTTTCCCTGAAGGTGACATTTGGGCCAATCACTGAAAAGGCGTGAAGAAAGTAACATTGCCACCAGAGAAAACCGGGCAAGCCAGAGGTAGCAAAAGTAGAAGGCCCATGAAAGGAGCAGGTGAGAGGGATGGCCCAGGGAAGGGCCAGGGCTATGCCTTGGAACACTGCTTGAAGTGCCGTTGAAGGGTAAGGCAGTGCATTTGACGACAGGTCCACAAGGTACTCTATTTGCAGCTACATAAATAATGGAGGGGGGTGGTGCGTGGTCTCTGAGTATGATGACAGGTGAGAAAAAAAAAAAAACAAACAAAAAAACAAACAAACAAAAAAAAAAAAAAAACCACAACTGAGAGGCCACTCCCCAGTGCAAGCCATGTCCTTCGCTCTACCCACATTCTGGGTAATCCAGATTCTCTCCTGAGGCTGAGAGTTGGCTACCGAAACCGTAAGCAGTGAAGAGCACCGCCATATTTCTGGCCTTCCATCTTGCAGATCTTCTTGGTGGCGGGGCACCACTCAGCCCTGTTTTCCACTTTTCCTGGAGAGTAGCTCCTATGTGTGACCCATGGCTGCCAAAGCCTCTCTGTAAGGCCAGGAGTTAGCCTAGTCTCACTTCCAAACTTCCAATGTCCACGAAGCAGGCATTCCAGGGCCGAGTTGAAAGGCTGGTGAATGTATGCTGCTGTTTGCTTAGAAGGGAGTGGCAGTGGGAAACTCTGGTTTCCTCTAGTGCTGACTGCAAGGCACTCTGGGAAGGCCCATGGCAGCTTCGAGAGCATCTGCCTCGTTTTTCATCTCACAAGTTAATCAACACTTTCTGTTGCTCCGGCAGCTTTGGGGGCACTAGGAGTGAGTGTGACAGTCTGTGCTGCCTTGGGTTAACCCTGCGTTTGCTCTTCCTGGGGAGACAAGGAAGAGCTACCCGTTGCTGAGGGGTGCAAGTCTACACTGACTCTAACACTCTCTCCACAGATGGGGCACTCAAGGCGACTTCTCCACAACCCACGCACTGCCAGCTGTTAAAGTAAAGCTATTCACAGAGAGCACTGGTGTCCTGGCCTTGGAAGACAAGGAACTCGGGCGGGTGAGTGCTCCCCATGGCAAGAGCTACATGACAGAACGCAGAACAGTATCTGTGGTGACTTCCCAAAATCATGAAGAAACAGCTCTGCATCTACTGAGGGGTCAACATTTGGGGCTACATGCTGGACTATGATCTGTTAGCTGTAAGACCTTGAGGCAGTCTCTCAGCCTCTCTGAGTCACAGAGACTCTTCTCTGTGATTTTTCAGAAGACAGGCTGGGGAGACTCCTCGGCCACACACTGGGGCATTATTTACAGCCAAGACGTGCAATGCAGCTGACTAGCTTAACACGAAATTCATTGGTATTAAACTACCTACCCTCCTGGAAGTATTCAAATCAACATAATGAGTTAAAAGAGGAACAAAAAGAAATTAATCCATGTTTTAATGAGGACATTCAGAATATAAATAATCGAAGTGTTCTGACTACCCCAATATGGAGAAAGAACATTATGTAAATGTCAGGTTGGAGACCTGCTGTTGGGTAGGTACTCTGGATAGCAGATCCACAAGCCTGGGTATCAGTGAACCAACCGACTGATCCATTAAACAACTCCAAATAAAGTACTAAAGTCATCCTTACTGCCCTAGAAACATACCCACAATGCTGTGCTCTAAGATGTCACACATAGTTGGGTGTAGACAGTTGACTGTGAACAGGTTGTTTCAGATATATATATATATATGAGATAACAGAGTCAGGCAGGCTACAGGGTGCTCCTGTCCAGAAGAGCTCTCCCTCCGTATGCAGTACTGAACCTACCCACCCCATCCATTCAGTTGTTGAGGCACAGAGAGCCCAGCAACCCCAATTACCAGCCCCTGGAAGGCCGACCTAAAGATGTCATTAGGCTCAGCCTTCAGGGACTTCATAAGTGTCCCCAAGGCACGGAGCCCATTAAAGTAACTTGTCAGAAAAGGAATGTGGACAGTTCACCAGTCATTTTCCCACTGCATTGCCCCTGTGGAGAAATAAATGAAGCAGGGCTCTGCTGAGGTGAAGGAGGCCTGGAGCTTGCTGCTTTCCACACAGATACTTGCATCTAGGTGCCTAAACACTAACTTTTCCCTCCTTCCTGCTTCAGGAACTCTCTTCTCCTTAGTGCAGGCCAACCTGGGCCTCTGCTGACTGGCCATGTTCTTTTGGGCTGGTGCCCTCTGCAGGAGGTAGCTCTGAAGGTAGCAACTGGGGGACATGGCAGCACCATCTTTTTCAAGTTCAGCCATTCAGTAGAACATACAGAGTGCTCTAAGAGCCAATTCTACCAAGCTGAGCAGACCTTCCTCCAGGGCCCTGGGGTTAGCTCTGTTCCTTCATCCAAATTTCATCTATTCATCTGTTTTATGTCTCATGTACATCAAATTTTAAAAATGAATGAATCTTTTAAAATATACTAGAAGAAGAGGAGGAGGAAGAGGAGGAGGAGGAGGAGGAGGAGGAAGAAGAAGAAGAAGAAGAAGAAGAAGAAGAAGAAGAAGAAGAAGAAGAAGAAGAAGAAGAAGAAGAAGAAGAAGAAGAAGGGAATTCCTTGAGGGTAGGGAGAGGTTGCCACCACCCAGGACTGCCCTCCCTCTTAGCTCCAGCCTCCACTATGTCTGTATGGGAGGGATTTACACACTTTCCCACAGTTTTAACTAAATGAATCCTATCTAAGTGGACAAAAGACTCAGATCATGGTATATATGATATATTCCTTCTCCTAATAGAACAGGCAGAGTGACAGGTCTGCTGGATTTGATTGTTACTGCTGCTCACAGAGTAAACTGAAGTAAACTCAGGCAGAAATCTTTAACCTGCAACATTACTGGGCACAGGCATAAAATCCAGGAGTTACAGCACAGTGTGTGAAGCGCTCTGCCTGAGTCCTGGGAGGACCGCACACAGCAAGGGATGGGTGGGGATGCCTTTCTCCGGAGATACAGGTAGGGAGAGGGAGCTACGCTCAGGCCAGAGATCGGCCTAGTAAAAAGCCAGGGCATGCGAGCCAGCCAGGCTGCCCCTGCACCCACATCAGGAGGAGAAGCCCTGATGGTGGCGGATGTGCGGCCTCCTGAGGGGGTGGTTTGTGGCTGCCAGCTCACATCCCCACATCAAAGCACAGCACATGTGGCTTCAGCTAAGAAAACAGAGTGCTCAGCCAGCAGCCTGGGATGCCCAGGTGAGATGACAGGCCACCCTGTGGCTCCCACACATCCCAAAAGGCCCTCCCAAGGTGCTGATGCACAGGAGGGGGAACTCTAGCCCATCTCGAACATGGCGGGCTGCAGGTGGAGACAGAAGAACCCCACCTATCCATCCACCCTGCAGAGGCTTCACTAGAGAGTGAATACAAGGGAACCCAGTAAAAGGCTTTGTGGAGTGGCCAGTGATGAAGTGGCCATCTGCATCTTGAATGGACACCATATTGCCAGTGGAAACTGCACCTGGGACCTATGTGGTCGAGGGCTGTTACTGAGCTCCCTGTGTACAGGGTGCTGCTTCTGCTCTGACATTACCAAGCAAGTAGGAGCAGAAGGAAGCCAAGGCCTTTCTTACCACTGGCCTGATCATGGTGTTCTTACCAGCCCTCCCTTTGCTGCTTGCCAGAATGTTCCTCCTGATCCTCTCTCCCACCAGTCTGACTCCGGGACACAGATGGATGGAGAGCTCCCTTCCCTGTCTCCAAACAAGGGCAAAGATGGAATTAGAATTGCAAAAATCCACGGGCAAAGACCAGTGAGATGGCTCAGCAGGCAAAGGCACTCGCCACCAAGCCTGAAAACCCGAGATCAATCCTCAGAATCCATGGAGTGGGAGGAGAGAACTGACTTCTGCACTTTTTCTCTGACCTATGTATGCACACACATACCCCCACACACATACACACACTAAACACACATACACACACTACACACACATACACACACTATACACACACACACACACTATATATATATATATATATATATATATATATATACACACCACACACACATACAATACACACACATACATACACTATACATACAGATACCACATACACACATATACAGACTATACACTCATACACACATACTACACACACACACACACTACACACACATACACACACACTGAACACACATACACACACTAAACACACACTACACACATTGGAGAACACACAGTCACATATTCACACACTCACGTAAATAAATAATAAGTAAATATAATTTTTTAAATGTTTCAAAGAATTCTCTAGATACCACTCTCAGAACTAGCTTGCAGATTTCATTAGCAAGCTGAGTCCTGACAAATAGCAAGGAAATGCTGGCCGTACCCTGGCCTAGTAGCATTGTGCCTTCAGCTCAAAGCTAGGTTTATGTCACAGGCAGAGAACAAGCTGTCAGTCAGAATGTCAGGCATGGGGTAATGGAGCCCTATAACTCTCCAGTACAGCATCTGTCCCTAAAGACAGCTGAGTAACACCAATGCTAGTGCCACAGTCACTGGAGCTGCTACCAGGAGGTCCTGCAGATTCCAAATCCCAGGTGCTCCATCCCTTATGTACATTGGCACTGTGTTCACAAGTCTTCTTGGAGTCTTTAAATCACCTGTAGGTTCCTCATACAGCAAGTAACAAACATAAAATTCTAGCGTGCTTTATTGGCCTATTTGATCAAAACTACTTTCCAGCAGTGGAGTGTGATGGATCCCTCAGTAGCCTCCTAGCTTTGCCCCCACCCTCCTAACCTTAAAGATTTAAGGCAGCATGGGGCCACAGAAAAGCATGTCTGATATGTTGCTAAGAGGCATTTTCAGAGTGGAGTTTGCTTGGAGCTTCTTCCGTCCAAAGCACAATGAGGAACTGGAAGAGAAAAATCCCAGACCAGGTGCTACTGACCCCTGACCCATGTGGACTCGATATAGACTCCTCTCCTGTCTAAGTCTCTCATTTCCCACTATTCTGTTCTCCCCAAGAATCCCACACACAGGCTTTGAGGTCTTTCTCTTCTTGTAATGTGAAAGTTGGAGAAAACGGAAAGAGAAGGTGTAGCCAGGAGCTGTCTATTATAAAAATACATGTCTTCTCGAGTAGCTGACATGGTTAATGAGAGATAGCAATGTTCTCTCTCTTAGGTTGCCCTACTAGTTCTGCATCTTAGGAAAATCAAAGTAGGACCATGACATCACTATGACATCACCCGGCTTGCCCCTACAAAGTTAGCCAGTGAGAGAAAGAAGGAAACCAGAGGTCATTTTGTCCTGTAGATGTGACTGTGTGATCTCAACCACCCACAGTTTGTAGAGGAGTCTCAACAATGGAACACGGGCTAGTGACTGAATGTCTTCACATAAATCTGTTGAATTCTAAAAAGCACGACTGTGTGCTGCTTCTGTCTTCTGACAAAAATGTATGCTTTGTCCTTACAGGTTATCCTCCATCCCACCCCAAACAGCCCCAAACAATCTGAGTGGCACAAAATGACAGTCTCCAAAAACTGCCCTGATCAAGACCTCAAAATCAAACTTGCTGTCCGAATGGATAAGCCTCAAAACATGAAGCACTCTGGGTAAGTGTTTCCTTCCCAATCTGAGATATGTGTACACTCATTTCTAGAGAAAACAATAGAACAGAAGAGAGGAACCTAACTCTGGGACAGATCACTTGCCTGGCATGTACAAGGCTCAGTTTTGGATCTCTAGAAGTGCAGAAATGAATTAAGCAAAACCCAAAAGGATTCAGAGAATTGTGTGGAAGGACCTGGGAGGTGCCTGCTAACAGCGATTAAAGAGCATGGTGATGGCAGTTCCCATAGGCTTCTTCAGCTACAGTCACTCCATCTCCATTTAAACCATCAAGAGAATAATTCTTTACTCCCTTTAAGCAGACTCCCCCCAAACAGTTAAAATCTGGACACAGCATGGTGGGCTTTGTGCTTGGAGAGGTCTTATGGGTTCTGTGTTCCTGCCAGAGATCTCCAGGAGTCCCCCCTCTCACTTGTGTGGACAGCCACCTTCATGAGGTTTAAGCAAGTGCCCAGATCAGGTCAAAAGTGATGTCAGGTTGACTGAAGTAATAACTCCCCAAAATGGAGTATGTACAGGCTTTATTCTGTGAAGGTTTGCAGGGGTGGCCAGTTGAATGGCTTCAGGCAAAGCAAAAAGAATAGGAAAATGTGGTTTCACTTTACAGAAGAAAGTATTGATTTTTTTTAACTGAAAGGATTGCTAATGACTGGTTTTCTGTGAAGCCACTGCCTGCTAAATTATCTTTTAAGATGTGATTCTTTGCAGAGAAGCAGGGCATGTAATTATGAAGAGGGAAGAGTCTAGACAGCAGAAGAAGCTGGGCTCTTTGTCAAATGCTCTGTAGGTGCCATTTGTCGACAGGCTGTCATTCTCCATGACCTTCAAGTGACTAGGAAGCTTTCCTCCACTTCCTTGAAAACTCAAGATTGCATACATAACCTGGAAGTCTATGGAAGTAAGAGTTCCCCTGCCAAGTGATAGCCAGCAATTGGGGCCAGTTGAAAAGAAGCCTGCAAGAAGTCTAAAACATCCAGGACAGGAAGTGGGCATCTTTGCAGAATAGCAGAGCCCACATCATGTGGTCAGTAGCTGCCTGTGATGCCTTTCAAAGGCTGCTCACAAGCTGGACACCACTTCTTGAACATCATCCGTGCATTAGACTTGTAGAAGTTACACATCATATTGTTGAAACCAGGCTATTCTTCAAAGGGATTGAAGTGTGAGATGCCTGTGAGGAAGAATATGAGCTACTTAGTCTGCCCTCAGCCATCACTAGTGAGTCCAGCCAGCTTTTCTTTACTTCACTTGGTATCTTATCATATGGCTATAGCACAAGTTCAAAGTCAACCTGGGATGAATGCTCAAACCACGTCAGAAAAAAAAAAAAAAAAAAAAGCTGTCAAGGAAATGGATTTATCAATTAAGTACTTACTATGCAAGCATGTGTTTGATTGCTTGTATTGCAAGCATCTTAAATGATAATTTGGCAGACCATGGTTCCATAGAAACTCTTACATGCAGCAACACTCTTCTGTTATCCCAACACTGGGCAAGCACAGGCACGTGGATTCCTGGAGCTTACTGGTCAGCTAGTCTAGTCATTTGGGTGAGCTCCAAGTTCAATGTGAAACACTGTCTCAAAAATAAAAGGTGGAGAGTGATTGAGGAAGATGCCTCTTGCAAACACACACACACACACATACATACAGATACACACAGAGAGGGGGTACCTGCACATGTGCACACATGTGTGTCAACACAAACATACTACAGGAACACACAGGGACATGATTCATGATTCTGAGTTCAGTTTTTCCTCCTCCCTATCACACTCCTGGTACATTTTTCAGAACTATAAAGAATATTTTCTCCAATATCCCTTCTCCCTCCAAGCTTCATAGTCCTGGATTCAAGATAAAAAGAGTTGACAATCGTCAGGTTCCTGTAGTATCTGAGGAAATATTCTCCATCTTTAGCACAGCATTGACTCAGAAACAGTAAATATCTATTGCAGGAAGCAGAGTGTGAGTAAGCAGGAAGAAGAGAGGGCAAGAGAAATGGCAGGGGAAGCTGACCAGAGAAAGTGAGCGAACTGAAGTACCGTCCTCACATGACCTTCATAGCATCCTTGGCAGAGTTAATACCTCAGCCTAAAGACCAAGCTTCTTCAAACCCCTCTCCAAACACCCTGTCAGTCACTCCCAAGCAGACAATCAACACAGTATTGTTCTCTGCACTGGACAAAGCCCAGTTTCTCACATTCTCTTCATGTGCTCTGTAGAGAAAACCCTATGTGATTTACATTCAGGAACTTTTCTGTGGACTCACTGTTGAGTGTGCTAACATGTTGTAGGCTACCTTCACAGTATGAATGATGGAGGAGATACTTAGTTCACGTCCATCAAGCTCCCCAACAATTGAAGCACTAGGCTGCCATTCAAAAATTACTCTCTGCCCAGAATTATACCAAGAGAGTCTAGAACAGTCTCAAAGAGTGCACAGAGGATCTACTGACATCAAGTCAGAACCAACATGGCCCAAACTGGGACAAACAGCCTTAGCTGCATAAGGAATGAGTCAAGAGAAGTAAAAGCATTTCTGTTGAGAGCTGGGGGAGATGGCCCATTTTATAAAGTACTTGCCATGCAGGGACAAGGACTGAGTTCGTTACCAATATCCACATAACCAGGCTTGGTGGAGTGACACATTGTGGTAATCTCAGTACTGGTGTGGTAGAGACAGCAGGAGTTTGGAAACTTGCAGCCTACTTGGTGAGCTGTAGGCTACTGAGAACTTGTCTCAAAAAAATAAAATAGGGACAACACCTGAGAAATGATAGCCAAGGCACACACACCTCTCGCATAGGCACATAGATACGCGTGAACACACACAGTGTTCATGGACAGTTTTTTCATTTAAACACAGGTAGTTGGGGGATTGAGCCCTATAGCATGGGGAAGTCAGAGTAAAGCCACAGCTTAAATACTTGGGGAGAGAGCCTTGAAGCTACACAGCTGAGACTTAGGTTACAGCTGCTTTAGCATGTGAGCAAAAACTCAGAAGTCTAAAGAATTCTCCTTGATTAGATGCTGTGGTTTTGGGAATGAGCCCCTCGGCCATCCAGAATATCTCTACAGAGTTGTTTCTAAAAGCCAGGGAGTTCAAATCAACACTGTCTCTTTTGGTTTAGCGCACTAGCATTAGGGAATATTTGAGAATTAGACACTACAGGTAGCTTTTGGCTTCTTGTCACCCTTCTTCCCCTCCACGTTTGAAAGTTCAAGGTCAGGGGCACTTCACATCTCTCCCCCTCTCCCATTTTATCTCTGAAACAGCCCTATAGGAAGTAGATGGTACCACCATCCCGACAGCCCCTCCCTTCAGCCAGGTGTTCAGACCTGCAGCCCTGAGTCATGCTGGACGTCTCTCTTACACTTTCTTACCTCGAACACAGCCCACCATCAGATCCCTTCTACTCTGTTTCCAAGCTGAATCTGGACTCCAGCTCCTCATCCCCACTCCTCCCCTCTGCTGAACTCCAAGCCTCCCTTACTTTCCCCTCCTCTTGTTTCTCTGGCCTCATAACCTCTCACTCATTCTTTGCCTCCCTGTAGCCTATTTCATACTCTGAAATTTTTTTAAAACTTGGTCCTATCACTCAAGTGCTAGAAAACATCCCGTGAACCTCCAACTCACTTAGAGATGGGGCCCTGGCTGTTGTTATAGCAACTTCTCTGTGCTCTCTTGAGTACTGCTGCAGCCACATTGGCCTCCTCCTCAGGAGTTAGAGAAGTTTCGGGTTACATCAGGGTCTTTGTGCCCTCCTGCCCACCCAACTTACTTGAAATGTCCCGTTCCTGTGGAAAATCTTCCTTCCCTCTCTTCAGTGTCTTAACCCTCTTTCCTCCTCCTCTTCCCTCCTGCCTGCTTTCATCATAAAATAAGATTTTTCATGATATACTACATGGATTTTCCTGTTCATCTGTTTCTGTCATGTCTTCCCTTCTAGAAAGTAAGTTCTTTCTAGATGGCCACTTGTCTTCTTCAGTCACAGTACCTAGCACAGGACATAAGTTCTATAAAGCCTCATGTGTTGTTTGGAATCCCACTGTATAGACAGAGAAACTGAGGCTCATTATGGTGAAAATCTTTCTGGTTTCCAGTAAGCACTGAAGCTGGGGTTAGATTCTGTTTTTAGCTAAATCCCAACTAATGGCCTGAACCTTGGCTACCTCTACATGGCCCAGCTCAGAATTTGTCCAGAGAGCCACTGAGGACACTAGGGATAACCCACACCATCTCGACCCCTCCTCTGTGCTAGCAAGGAGTGTGGACGTTTAAAGCCAATCATTAAGATCACCCCTTTCCCTTTTCATCGTCTTGCTTGGGCCAGGATAGCCCTCTCGTTCTTCAGCTCTATCACAGCCCTTTGCTACCCCCAAGTTCCCGAGACGCCCACCGTTCCTGTCGCTGCCAGGATGGGCTGATGTAGTGCTCATAAGATTCTGTTCCTTGCTGTGTCTTTAGGACTCCGTTCACAGCTTACATCAGTTAGGTTGGGATGTTTGATACTGCTCAGGTGTTCTGTAGCACAACTGCGCTCTCCTCCGTCTGTCTTTCTCTGTCTTCCTGTCATTCTCTCTCAGTCTGTCTCTCTGTTTCTCTGTGTGGATCTTTCTGTCTCTATCTTTCTTCTGTCTCTGCCTGTCTGTTTCATTCTCTGTCTCCACCCTTCTGCTGTTTCTGTCTGTCTCTGTTTTTCTCCTGATCTCTGTTTTCTGCCTCTCTCTCTCTCTCTCTCTCTTCCTGCTCTGTTGCTGGCTCACAGGTATTCAGCAGTACCACATACACTGTGCAGGCAGACAATGACACCTAGGGCTTTGTACATATCAGATAAGCACTGAGCTAGTTAAGGAGTCCCCAGCCTTCACTGCTGATTTTCTGTCAGTAATTTAGCCATGCCAAACTCTGGTTATCACCTTAGCTTTGCTTTCTTTGCATGTCTGTTCAGTTTTGTTCAGTGTGTGTCAAAGCTTTTTTAGTAAAAATTATTAATATCCTCTTAGTGAATTAAGCTACTTATTACTATGGGACAATCTCTCTCTCTCTCTCTCTCTCTCTCTCTCTCTCTCTCTCTGCCAATATTTTTGCCTTGAGATTTACTTTCTATGACAGTAAGGTGTAGCTGCAACATTTTAAAGTGTATGGCTGTTGGTAAGGTATGCCCTTTTATAGCATTCGATTTTTAAGTTACTTTTGCCTTTAAAAGCATTTCTTCCTGAGAGTGGTAGCACAAAGCTCTAATCTTAGCACTTGGGAGTCTGAGGCAGAAAAATAGAAATCTCTGGGCTAGCCTGGGCTACAAAATAAAACTCTGTCTCGAAAACATTAAGTATGAACTGCTTTTCTTGTTGGCAATACAGAATTAGGTCTGGCTCTTAATTCTAACCTTTTAATTGAGATAACTAGCCTATTTATACTTAACATGATAACTGATGTGGCATTTATTACTTCTTTAAAATGTATGCATATGAGATGAAGATGAAGAGAGGAGAGATAGAAGGAGGAGAGGAATGGACAGGAGAGAGAGAGAGAGAGAGAGAGAGAGAGAGAGAGAGAGAGAGAGAGAGCATGTACATGCTACAGTATGCATGTAGAAGTCAGTAAACAACTTTTTCGAGTTGGTTCTCTCCTTCTGCCCTGGCATCCGAGGATGAAACCCAGGTCCTCAGGCTTGTACAAGTCTTGATGGCTGGGCCCTCACTTGTCATCTTGCTATATTCTTCTCTTTGTCACATCTGGTCTTTGTGTCTTTGTTTTCTCATGTTTTGGGGGTTTTTTTTGTTGTTGTTGTCTGTCTCTCTTTGGATTAACTAAACATTTTCAGGGTTGTATTCTACCTTCTTTATTACACATTTTCTCTAATAAGGGAGATGGCTAAGGACAGCTGTAGGCACTGAGTACTAGCTATAGGAAGGTGCCTAGCCCCTCTGAATTTCCCTTTGCTCATATCAAATGGAGATAACAGTCCTGACCTCACAGAACTATTGTAAAGCTTAAAAGACTTACTGTATGTAGAATATTTGTATAGAACAAGTTTTGAAATGTGGCGTGAGCTTTAGCTACACAAAAGAGTTGTTGTTATTGATGGTGGTGCTGATGCTGGTGCTGGTGGCGGTGCTGGTGGTCATAGACGTAGTGGCAGTAGTAATGGTGGTAGTGCTAGTGGCCATACCTGATGCCTGCTTTCATTCTTTTCAGATGGGAGTTGTTTTCTTTTGCTTTGTTTTTGGTGCAGGGTCTCACTATGTAGCCCTGGCTGACAGAGAGCTAACTGCATAGACCAGGCTGAAGCTCATTGCATAGACCAGGCTAGCCTTGACTCACAAAGATCCACCTGCTCCTGCCCTTTCTTCCACTCTTTGGACTTTCCCCCAGTGCACAGCTTCCCCTGGAACATTTTCAAGCCTTTCCCCTCTTCTCATTCAGTCTGCAGGGCAAGTGCCCAGTGGGGACCCTGGCTCCTGCTGCACTTTCTTCTCTCTTCTAAGAAGGAATTGCCTTGTGGCTCTAAGAATTAAGTACAAGAGAATTGCTGTAGAACATGGTGACCATGGTGAAAATTACGTCATCACTGCACCTGAAAAATCACTAAGAGTGGACTTTAAGTATTCTCACCATTTAAAAAGCCAAGACTATGAAAAATGATAAGCTGATTAGTTCAATATAACTATTGCACACACACACACACATATGCCAACCTTCGGTATACCCAAAAAATATATAATTTTGTCAATTAAAAAATAAGTTTAAATGCTATTTTAAAATAGTTATGAAGACCTGACAAGAAAAACACCCTGCCTTATAGCCTCTTTTGCTGCACCAGACACTGAGAGATCACAGATACCCAAGAAAACAAGGCCCACGGCCCCTATCACTTTACACCTAAGCCAGAGTAGAACCAACACCACCCTCAGGGGTCCTCAAAATGTAATGTTCGTCAGTCTATCAACCTTTCCCACATAAGAAACTCAGAGGCTGAGGATTCTGGAAAATGCCATTTTCCTGCACTTGGTGCCCATGACTAGGTAGCTTGGAAGAAGATACACAATAAACCATTGTCACTATTAGACACTGTGAGCACCTGCAAGTTTGGTGATAAGCATGGGTGCTCTTTAGTAAACGAAGCTAGTTTGTAGCACATAGTAAAATCACAGTACTGAGACAGCAAAGACTGTACACACAGAGAGACAGACAGACAGACAGACAGACAGACAGACAGTACACAAACTCACCAGTTGCAGGCATTGCCACACTGCTGCCCTCCCACATAGTCCTAGGACAGAGGGACACCAAGGCCAGGGGATTGTGACACATCTAGTTTGAAGGATTCCTGCAATGAGTACAAACCAAATACACCCTCCTCTTCTGTTTGGGGTTTGTTAGTCCTCTATAGCTCATTCCAGCCTCACCTATAACTCAGGCACCCTCAAAAAATGACAGGAATATCAATGACTCATGTAGGTTTCATAAAATGTGACAAGAAAATCATGATCGAAAACATAGCCAAAGTCCCAGCACCAGATGTGTCACCTCACTACTTCTTCCCAAGCAGATAGGTACCCAGAAGCTAAATGTAAATTCAAATCAGGCCTGTTCACCATTGTGCTTGCTATTGTTAGTTGTGGTGAGCATAAGAACACTAGCACCTAATATTTACCAGACACTACCTGTCCTTAGCATGCTATGCACAGGGGATGTGTGTCTCTGCAGTCCCATGATGTTATCATGTTAAGTGATGCAGGAGACTCACTTAAGAGTAGCTGGTAAATGCACCAGAATTCCCTCTTAGGCGTCTCCTTTAGTCTCAGACATAAGCACCAGGCTGTGCTTCAGCTCACTACACCTTGGGCTGCTGACTTATCTGATGGTCAGCCCAGGCTTCCAGACAGCCAGAAAAAAAAGCTTTGGAACACTAATGCTGCTCAGTGTGCTGGGGATGGGGCTCGAAGTGGGAAGCCACCTGTGTGTCTGTAGTCTCATGGCGTCCATCTGCTCCAGGTACTGTACATTCTGTTCCTGGAGGAAGCAACGCGGGGCTCACTAGACAGACACGGTGCCTCACAGCCCTCAGAGCTTCTCAGTTTTGACACCTTCTGGCATGTGCCACATTAGCATCCATTCTGAGGAAAGCCTCGGAGGGAGAGCCCCACCCTCACACAAACCAACTGATACTTTCCAAAGGAGAATTGCGAATTTCCTCTGATCCCACCAGCTTTTCACTCTCAGATGCATTCAAACAGAAACCCCTCTCCAGTTAGAAAAGCAATTCACGGGGTTTGTTTTCTCACTTTTAAAATGTGAATGTTTTTAACTGATTTGTAAAATTAAAAACAAATGAAGTTTTGGGATACCAAGTTATTCTCCAGTGCATGTAAACACTGTGTAGTGTGTGTTTGTGTGTGTGTGTGTGTGAGAGAGAGAGAGACAGAGACAGAGACAGAGACAGAGACAGAGAGAAGGGGGATGTTGGTATGTTGGTATGTATGTATGCAGAGGCCAGAGGTCAGCTGCAGGGGTGTCATTCCTCTAGAGCTGTCTACCTTGCTTTAATTTTAAGACAGGGTCTGTCGTTGATTAGTCTGGAGCTTATGCATTATGGTGGGCTGGCTGGTCAGCAAACCCCAAGGACCTGCGTATGTCTGCCTCCCTAGTGCTGGGGTTACAAGTTCATGTAACCAAACCTGCTTTTGTATGTGGTTCTAAGGGAAGCAAACCAAGGTCTTCATGCTTGGATGGCAGGCACCTTACTGATTGAGCCATCCCTCAGGCCCACTCTGTGTAATTGACATCAGGAAAAGCACACTGATCTCCAGCATCAATCATTTCTCCATGATGAAAACGTTTACATGTGTTTGCTCTCACTGTTTGAAGTGTGTGGTACACAGCTATTGCTTATTGTGACCTTACCATGCAGTGCGCATCAGTATCTCTCATCCCTCCCTCTCTATAGACCCACATATAGTTCCTCACTATAGACCCACATCTCCCCAGCCCTCCTATACTCTTATTCTTTATGATCCTAGATGGGGAGGCAGACCCTAGAAGGGCACAGGGAAAAGCTGTTCTACAGTGAGGTGGCTCTGAGTTTAAATCTACGTCATGTCACTCAGTAGCAGTACAGACTCCATGCAGAATGGTTCCATATTCCCTCCATGCCGTAGAGTTCCTTATTCAAGATCTCCATTTCTCTCCAAGTTATGATGAATCCATGCCAAGTGCCCGGAGGAAGGCAGAGTTAACCACTCAAAGCAAATCCTGCTATGGATTCTAGTGAACTTCTTCTTCCACTTAAGTTCTTTGCAAAAACTGCAACTTTCCTGATACATGCGGTAGCTGGATGCATTGCTAGATAGATATGTAGGCACGGTCAGGACAAGATAATTGAGCTTCGAACCTGCCACACACAATTCCAGAAGAGAAGAGAGTTGCAACCTTAGCCTCTCTCTTGGACCATTGTGTATCTTGTGTATGTCAGTTCAACGATGCTCACAATTTCCAAATAATTATTCTTTGGACACAACTGATGCTCTGTAATAAGGATCCCACTTGGTGTGCATCTGTTCTTTAGCCTTTATTTATTTATTGTCCTTGTTTCTTTCTTAAAGCTTCAATAAAATGCCCTGACCAGAGCAACTTAAGGGAAACAGGGTGTACCAGCTTACAGCTCGAAGGGATTCAGGTTCTCATGAAGGGACACATAACAGCAGGAAGGGAGGCTTGCTGATCACATCTCTTTTATACTTAGGAAGCAGACAGTGAAAGAGAAAATAGGCCAGGCTATAATGAATCAAGGCCTACACACACCGATCCAGTTCCTCCAGTGAGACTCCCCCTCCTGAACATTCCACGGCCTTGCCAGATCACCACCTGGGAACCTAGCACTGAAACATTGAGCCTGTGGGGGAACATTTCACATTCAAACCACATTTGTTTGCTTGTTTATTTACTTACCTATTCATTCATATGTTTGTTTGTTTGTTTGTTTACTTGTTTGTTTACTGTGGTACTGGGGATGACATCCTGGACTTTGCACATGCTAAGCAAACCCTCTACAACTGAGCTCCATCCCCAGCCAGTGTCAAGACTCATGTCTACACTTCAACAGCCTTGTCTAACAGAATCCTTCCAACAGCAGAACAATAAAATTGAAGCCAGTTGCCCCGCCTCTCTGGATGATTGACAGAACAAGAACCAGAAGACTAAATGTCACTGCATACCTCTCTCTCTCTCTCTCTCTCTCTCTCTCTCTCTCTCTCTCTCTCTCTCTCTCTCTCTCTTGCCCTGGCTGAGCCTCTCTTTTATGTCCATAAATTCCATGAATATACTGATACACTATTTCAGCACATAGTGAAAGAATGCTGACAGGGTCAGATGAGCGATCTACCACAGAACTGCTGACTGAAGTGACGTCAGCTGCAACATGGGGACTGGCTATCTGTATCTGGCCATCACTCTGCCTCAGCTGTGCTTCAGCCACCATATCTTTTTCACATGCCATCTTGTTCCCTTCCTATGTGCAACACCTTCTCCACCTGCAGCTGGTGTGCACATCTTAGCTAGGACCTTTGCCTAAGTACCCTGCCTAAGGGCTTTTTATCTTTATATAGAAGGAGAAACTTATGGGCTGCTTGCCCTTTTAGAAAACCCCATGGCTTCTGTTGTAATGTCTGGAGCAGAGGCCAAGAGTAGGGAGAGCAGATAGAGGTTCCATCATGGTCCAAGATGTTAGTCTTTGCACCACGGACTAACATCTTGCCCTAAGTGTATTCATAAAATGGGTAAAATATAGGTTCATTTCAGTGTTCCACACAATCATGGATTATTATGTATTTTAGTGTGTTCTGTATAATGAGTATATCAAACCCATGTTATAAAGATTTTTTTCAAAGTATTTGATTCATGATATCATAAACAATTGAAAGAAAATATTGAGTAAATCATAGATCACTTATATCAATGTGTGATGAAGCATAAACATTGGGAGGAGAGAGGCTGGAGCCTGTAGCTTCCTCTCACACTACCTGGGTATGTTGAGGACTCTTAGTGAGTGAGGGGTGGGCTCCCTGGTGGGTGTGGTGACCAGCGCTATTAGTCAGGGGCTAATACAGCTCTGGTCTTTCTTTTTCCTGCAGGTACTTATGGACCATTGGTAAGAATGTGTGGAAAAGATGGAAGAAGAGGTTCTTTGTGTTGGTGCAGGTAACTTTTCAACACTGTCATCAGTCTTAAGAGCTATCTGTATTACAGATGCGGCAGGATGAATGCATGCTTTTGACCTGAGGTATGGCACATGGAGGCCACAAGGCCCAAGCACTGAACTCCACAATGTTTTCCAGATTATAAACTCATGAAGCCACAGAGAGGGTTCTTCCTCCCATACCTGTAAAGTCTCCCCTTTTTAATTGTTTCCAGATCTTGCCAGTTTGACTACTGCTGTCAATACCACAAAGAACCCCCTTAGATACACAACCTATACACAGAAAAAGACTCACACACAGAGACCAATAACAGTTTCTAATGTTTAAAATAAGATCTTCGCTCACTCAGATGCATATAAAAATTTCTCCACAGACTTGTAATAAAGGTCCCCAAAACCCTTCCCCGACACCTTTTGCTGTTGGTTTGGTTGATTTGTGCTTCAAAGTTTTTCAGTCTGTCATTAAATTTGCCTTGAACTCTATCCAGCATGCAGCCTCCACCAGGGCACAGAAGCCATAACTCAGTCTCTCAAATGCTAATTGCAATGCTTTCTGGAACACATCTCCAAATGAGGCACCTTGTAATTGTGCTTCTTGAACTCTTTGACTTCTGTCTGGAGCTATGTTTGCACTGACCCTCACGGTGTGCCCGCTCCCCCCTGGTTCTAAGTAACTGTACAAGTTTCCGGAAACCTTTGTCAGGCCTACACCTGTACAGACCTACTCAAGTATGCCGTTGCACTGCTTTGGGGCTAGCTGCATTCCAATCCACGATTCGTTGTTTCTGTGTTGCCCCACACCACCCTCACAGCTTCCCCAGTATCCACGGGAGCCTTCAGCAACTGTTTGATGCAAGGAAGATAAAGGAAGAGAGGAGACATCCCTGGCAATGCCAGGTGGTTCTGAGGAAGTCAGATCATGCAGTCTAGGCAGCAGCTGATGACATCTTCCCAGAGAGTAAGCAAGCATTATCTCGCCAGGACTAGGGGTCTCTCTACATTCTGAGTACCTAAGAGTGCTTCACTCAACATGTGACTTATCTCTGAGAATCGTTAAAAATGAAGGATATTCAGAAGCAGCTGAACTCAGGCTAGGGAGAAGACTTCATCAGGAAAGTGCTTGCCATCCAAGCATTTGATTCCTAGAATTCATATAGAAAATAAATAAAAGTAATTTACACTGCTGTAGATCCCAGTGCCAAGGAAGCAGACATGGGGAGTTCTCTGGGGCTTACTGGACAGCCAGTCTGAATGAATCGGCCCTCTTCAGTTTCAGTAAAGGGACCTTGTCTCCAAAACGAAGGTGGAGAATAACGGCCTCCAGGTGCACGAGTGAATATAATGCACATCTGTACACACATGTGTGCACACACTCGTATACACAATCGTACAAGTAGCTGACCTCTCTCTTTAGAAAAAGAAGCTTTAGTGTAAGAAAGTGGGTGGGCAGGGTGTGGTGAGATTTGCAGAAAATGTCAGAGAAGATGTGTCTGCACGCTGTGTACTGAACCCAAAAGAAGTGAATGGCTTTTCTGGGCTGTGCAACTGGAACACAGATGTTTTGGGGCCTTCACACACAGACTTCCTTTAAGAGGAGATGAGAATCACACCATGGCTTTAAAAAAAAAAAAAAAAAAAAAAAGGAAAAAGCTGTGTGCTGACTTTGGAAAAAACATAAAAGGGCACAGGCTGTCTGAAGCTCTATGGCATTCCTAGAGAGCAGCAGAGATGCATTGTGGGATGCCAAGAGGCTTCTCATGAGTAAGGGGTGCTCCCTGCCTTTTATGGTAGCACACCCCCACATTAATCAAGCCTCTGCCTCAGTGAGATCAGACCCTTCATGCCTTACCAGTCTAAGCAGCCTCTGAAGGTGGCAAGTCAGCTCCTTTATCATAGTGATGGGGAAGCCAGTACTAAGCCTCTAGTGCCCTGTCTTGGTCTCATGGCATTGACTACAGACTGCTTACATGCAGGGCTTCCTGATGTTCACTGAACTGAGGATCAAAGAAACTAACTAGATGCAAAGAAACTAACTAACATGCAAACAGCACTCCGAGGCCTCCTCAGCCATGGTTCCTGAAATCCCTACACATGCCCTATAAGTTTAGCTGCAGCCTGTAACCCAGATATGTAACAGGGGTCTTTGCCATCCTGAATCAAGGAAGTTCCTTTGGACTCACTGTCAATCTGTGGGAGTGTGGCAAGGACCAGATGCACCTTCGTCACTACCACCGACCACACTGTGGAAAAACCATTGGTATCTAGAAAGACTCTAGTTCTACAGAGCTCCATTCAGTGGTCAGAATCCTTGACCTGGGTGTACAAGTACAGCGTCAAAGGGAAATGTGTGCCAATTCCAGATCACAAAGTCTTATTTCTTCTCCATTTATATCTTGAAGTTGTTTTTCTTGGAGCTGGGAATATAGCTCAGTTGGTGCAGTCAGACTCTAACATGCGTGAGCTTTGGAATCTCTCCCCAGCACATCATAAGCAAGCTGCTGTCCTGAATGTCTGGGAGGGGGAGGCAAAAGGATCAGAGGTTAAAAGTCATCCTTGGCTGAGTAGCAAGTTCAAGGCCAACCTTGAACCTTGAAAACCTATCTCAAAAACTGTATTGTTTTTCTCCAATATGAAAACTATTTCTGGCTTTAAAAAGGGGGTGTTTGGTTTCCCCCTTCTTCAAAGTATTTCATCCCAATGTCAGTACTGCCAAATCATATTTTAAATTTTTCCTAAAATGCTAATAATAGTGTATTCCTATGGTCCTGTGGAGTTCACAAAGTATTTGTGAAGCTGGTCTTTGCAGGTGCCTATACTACAGTGAGTATAAATTGTCTCCAAATTTAATGTTAGGGAAAAATTAGGCTCAACATGCTTCCGTGATCTGTTCAAAGACAGAGGCTGAGGGAGCTAGAGAGATTGTTCAGTGGTCTTAAGATGACTCAGGATCAGATCGATTCCCAACATCCACCCTGTGGTTCACACCCAGCTGTAACTTTAGCTCCAGGAATCTGACACTCTCTTCTGAGCTCCACAGTCATACATGCACATAAAACATCAATACACAAAACTAAATTTAATTAAAATAAAGATGGTGAGTGATGAGCAGCTAGATATGAAGCATAGCACATGTCTTCAGGCTGCATCTGCCTCATGCGGCTGAACATCTAGGTGAGTCTGGTGCCCAGAGAGATTTACACACACACACAAGGTCCTAGGAGCCATTTACTTAAACCCACTCTCTGTTTCTGGTTTTCAACAGAGTGGTTTACAACTGGAAGAATGTGTTTCCACACATTTCTGCTGAAGGATGTACTTAGAGTTACATTCCAGTTGCAAACGACAGGAAACAAGCCAAATCTAATGATTGCCCTCTTTATCTCCTGTTTTTGTTTGTTGGTTTGGCTAGGTTTATTTAAGATTCTCTCTCTTTCATGTGTGTGTGTGTGTGTGTGTGTGTGTGTGTGTGTGTGTGTGTGTGTGTACATACTTACATACATAGGCTCTCACTGAATACACACACACACAAACTGAATACACAAACACACATTCAGTCTGCCCTTTAACTGGTGGTCTTCCTGCTTCTGCTCCTCAAGTGCTGGGATGAAGGCTGTATACCACCATACCTGACACCTTGATTTGTTCTGTTTTTTCTTATACATTTGTTTTTCAGTTCTGGGGATCAGACAAGGGTCCTGGACCTAAGCCTGTACTATCATGCTCTACCACTGAGCATCTCAACTAAGGCTCTGATTCACTCATCTGATTTAAAAAAAAAAATTACCTATTCAGAATTTTCCCTGACCCAATATACACACAAGATGCTAATGTTGACAACTTCTGCCCGCTCCTTTATAAACCCCTTTCTACTTTAAAAGTAGCAGAAAGTGAATCAAAGTAGCAAAAGTCTGGTCACCTATAAAATAAAATTTTTATCAAAGCCTCGGGAATTCCAGGAGCTCATCCTCAGTTCTACCCAGAGGGACATTGCTAAATATCCCCTTGACATAAAATAGGACCCTGCCTGTCACTCGGGACCATTAACTCTCTACTCCGTGCTGCTTGTACTCTCTGACTTCAAAAAATTACCTCCTATGCTCTGCCTGTGGCATGATCCAATAACATTTTCCGGCTCCTTAACATTCCATCCAAATAAATCCAAAGCCTGGTGGAGAACACACACCTAGAATGTGTGAGAACCTGAGTCCAGTCCCAGAACTTCTCAAAATGAACGAAAATTGCAGTTTAGGGGGAAACCTGCATTTCACTGGGAGTAGCTTTCTATTAGTAACATGTGGCAGCTTTAAAAAATTAATGTTCCCAAATCTTTGTTAGCTTCTTGGTGATCTCCAAGCATTCTAGAAAAATTGAGATGCATCTAAAACTCAGGATAATAGTCCAAGGATATTCTCCCCTCTTTTGAATCCTAAAGTAAATTGTCAGATCTTAAAGAAAAAAAATAAATAAAACACTCCCAAGTGAGCCAACTCGGGTTTGTTTAGTTTGTTGCTGCTGCTGCTGTTGTTGCTGCTGCTGCTGTTGTTTTGGTTTGGGTTTTTGTTGTTGTTGTTGTTGTAGTTGTTGGGAGGTTGTTGTTTTATTTTGTTTTGTTTCTTTTTTTTTTTAACAAGTCACACAGCCTCAGCCTGCAGGGCATGTCATCAGTACTTCCAGAAGAGGGCAGCAGCAGACAGCACTGCAGAGAGGGAGCCAGTAAAACAGGAAAGAAAAAAGTAAAAGGTTCAGGAGTAGTAGAAGACTGCATCTTGAAGTCATACACTTTTGCTGTGGTATTTATCTGGACCTCAAGTGCATACTGGCGTCTTTCTGGCTGACCTCACTGACAAACTCCACCCTGTCTCCTGTTGCCAAGTGAAAGAACTAATCACCACAGGAGAGATCTAGCTATGTCTCCTTGTTTTGTGGTGAGGGCATCATGAAGAATTTGTTGTGGGTAGGACCAGCCACGGGTTGACATGACCTGGTACTGTACATGGAGAGACACTGTCAATTGTGGAGAAGGATGTCATAGATTAAACATATGTCCCCCATGTGTCAGACTCATTTAGCAAAAGCCCATTATTATTTGACCAGGTGTGCTTGTGGAACTGTAAATAGAACAAAGATACTCCTTCAAAGGACTGGTCACCTCCAGGGAAGTCCTCTGAGCTGCATGATGGGGCCAGATCCACGGGAACTACTTAGTTACACACACTGATAGAACGATTGCTGTGCAAGCCTCACACATGATGTGGGAATCTCAGTAACTGCCCAGTACCAAGATGATACACAGGGATGAGGGGGAGGAGGAGTGAGAGAAGGAAGGGAGCACAACACAGATGAGAGCTTGGAGGCTGAAAGATGACAGTTTACTGAACCAGACCAGGAACCCAGTTTCTCTGACCACCCCCATTTGCACTCAGACATATGTTGTAGGAGAGCAGGACGTCTTGGCGTGCTCTGCTTGTTATAAGGAACCAGTTCGTGTTCCCTTATGAAAGTTCTCTTTTTGATCTAGCCTGGGAGACAGTGCATTCATTCTTCAGAATCCCAAATTGGGCAGTAAAATTCTCATGAGAAACCAACAGAGGGCAGCAGCAGACAAACCAGCCCCATGAATGTGCTCTCTCTCCTCTTACTCTGAACCTTCAGGACTCGGGACAGCGCAACCTATTGTGGAGTCTGAAAGCACCCGTTTCTTAATTGCCCTTAAAAAGAGACCAGTCTCTCTGGATGAGACTACACTTGTCCCTGGCTGGGTTCAAAGTCTTAGAATTGTCTCTTTCAATAAAGGGAAGTAAGGGGTGAGGGATGTGGCAGTCCTTCACCGAGGCATTTGACATCCGTGGATGACGGTAAATGTGCCTGTGAGCTTGGCTGGAAGCTGGGGGTAGGCCTGCTTTGCCATGGGCTCCTTGCCAATAGGCCAGATGTAGAAAAGGGAAGCATCCTCGCCAGTTCTGCATACACAGTGACAACAGGGTCCTGAAGGCGGGCCTGCAGCTTGGAGCACCACCCTGCACTGCCGTGGAATGCCAATATCAGTAAAGTGAGGGCTGCCATTTAGGGCGCCAGTGACAACGGCCATGCCATCGGGGCTTGGGGCTGCCTGGCTGTGACTGGCACCTAGCAGTGGAGTGCTCATTGCTTGTGACAGCATGTCACTGCGGCGCTTGTCTAAGACAGAGGGGAGACTTTACCAAGTCCCTGCAAGTGCCCCTTCAATAGCAGTGGGTAGCCAAAAACAAATCAAGAAACTCAGTACTGATGAAAGCAGAGCTTGTTATATATGAATGCAGTGTATGTGTTTGTGCACGAATGCATGGGTGTGTGTGCCTGAGGGGGGAAGCATACCTTTGTGTGAGTTCAAGTACATACATGCCACACAGCAGGTCAAAAACCAACCTTGGGCATCAGTCTGTGACTTCTACCATGTTTGGAGGCAGGATTTCTTGTTGCTCTTCACCATGTATGCAGTTTGGCCAGCATGTGGGCTTCTGGGCATCTCCCACCTCTGCTTCTCCTCTCTCCATAGAGGCATTGCAATTGCAGATTCACACTACCCATATGGCTTTACGTAAGTTCTAGGGAACTGAACCCTAGTCCTCATGCTTGCTGGACAAGTGCCTTACCCACCAAGCCACCTTCTGAGCCTTTTAAACAACTGCAAAGAAATGAATTTTTGTTCTCTAACCACTGGCCAAGATTATATTGGGCAACATGCATAGAACTGTTGCCATCCAGTCAGCCTTATGTCACAAAAGAATGGCAATGTGTGGTTCTAACCCAATTGTGTGAGAACAGCAACATGAGATGAGGTAGTCCACAGTGTAACCCCAGAACCCAGAATATAGGGGAGGAGAATCAGAAATTCAAGCCCAACCTGAACTATAAGGAGACCTGTCTCAAAATAGTAAATAGAAGGCTGGAAAGACAGCCCAGAAACCACATTAAAGGGGGCTTGCTGGCCAGTCAGCATAGCCTAATCTGTGACTTACAAGCTGGTGAAAAACATTGTCTCAAACAACCGGGTGGATAAATGTCACCTGAAACTAACCTCTAGTCTTCAAACACAGCTTCACATTCATGTAAATATACCTACACCTCTGCCACACGTCCATGTATATATACATGGACACCCACATGAACATGCATACACTTGACAAAAATAAAAGCCAAACTACAGTAATGATAACAGCTGACTGTTCCTAAGTGCCTACTAAGTGCCAGGGACAGACTCTTATTTCCATTCTGTACATGAACCCACTCTAGCTAGACTCATGGACCACTGTCAGATGCTATATGAAATGTGAATGAGAGAACGGAGCACTGGGGCTTCAGTTAAATGTGGATGGTTCTCAAAGGGGGATGAGCCTTGGTGGGGCAGTCTCACAGTCTGCTTTACTGTCCTACAGGTCAGCCAGTACACTTTTGCCATGTGCAGCTATCGAGAAAAGAAAGCAGAGCCTCAGGAACTCCTCCAGTTGGACGGCTACACCGTGGATTACACTGATCCTCAGCCAGGTACCCACTCCTTCCTTGGCTATGCCCCCACACAAAAGGCAAGCTCATGTTGGCAAGATAGTTGGTCCATGTTAGGCAGTAACCTGATACACCAGAGAGTCTCTGGTTGGAAGCCAAAATGAAAACACACACTTTGGGGTTTATGCACCTGGGACCACATCAAGGACGAACTCTACTGGATGCTGCTGAAAATATCCATGAGAAAGAATATGTACTGATAAACCAGGGACTGTGTTTGTGTGAGACTATGGTGTGTGTGTGTGTGTGTGTGTGTGTGTGTGTGTTCCTCTGTACATGTGAGTGTACATGTTTGTGCATGTGGAGACCACAGGTTGGAATCAGGAGTATTCAGTTGTTCTCTTTATTAAACCAGGAGCTCAGTGATTGGCTAGGCTGGAGTGATGGCCCTCGAGTGCCAAAGTCTCTGCCCCCTCCAGCACTTGGCTGACAGGTGTAAGCCCAGCTGTTACACAGGTGCTGGAAATGAGCTCCTCACTCTTGGATGGTGAGCACATTACCAGCAGAGTCAACCCTTCAGCCCCTAACTAAGCCATCGCTTCAGCCCCTAACTAAGCCATCGCTTCAGCCCCAGTGTGTGTCCTTGGTGTCCAAGAGAAACTGCCTCCCTGCGTGCACGTATGTCCCCTGGCCAGAGTCCAAGAACACACAAGGTTAGCTGGTGGAACTGGAGGAAGAAACTTGCGCTACCCACTGTATTCCTTACAAGATGCCTCTCCCTGACTCGAAGCGTTGGCGCGCCTGGGCTTATGCAGCGAAGAGCGCCTTGCAAGTGGTGGTATTTCTTGTAAGTTCTACATCGCTTACATTCTACATCCTGCCCCCCTCACACCTCTCCCCGTACCCATTTTATTTTTTTCCCCAGAAAACTGAATAGAAATCAGTCTCAAAGAACCTTCAGAATGGGTGGGGGGGTGCGAAATCATTTCAGCATATTAATGAACAACGAGCACCAGCAGCCCTCTCCCGGAGAAGTTCATTTTTATGCCAAATCTGCACAAGGCTTTTCCAACCACACTGCATCATTTGGCCCAAAACCTTTTTTTCAACTCCCATATTGCTCTTCCACGTGCAACAAAATACACAGGAGGGGGGGGAAGCAGAGTTTGAGAGAAAACGGGGTATTATGGGATATTAACTCAAAAAGATATGACAGAGAAGACCTCATTCCTGCCCACTTAGGGACATCAATCAGTCCCCTCCAAATCTTGGCCCTGGGGGATTCAAGCAAGTTAAACTTTCCAATTTCTGTGTGTAACTACATCCTGCCGGAGTATCCACTGGACAGTGCTGACTCCATAAAGATCGGAATTCAGATTTTGCCCAGAAGCTTTCCTAATGAACAGGAGTTCAAAATGAACCTTCTGTGCAACATGTCCGAATGACAGGATCCTGCATTTAAAAGCCAGCAGTTGGGACACTGTGAGGTGGTTTGTATTTCTCTCCAGTTTCTTTTTTCTCTCTTAGGATTTCTTTTTACAAGTAAAACAGTTGTGCCTAAGACATATCTTAGAGAAGGAGGCCAGAAGGCCAATATAACAAAGAAAAACAAGGCCATTCTATACCAGAGAGCCCTGCTGAGCCAATCCCCACCCCTGCTTCTGTATGACCACCAATGCCATTGCACGTCAGGGACTCCTGTCAAGACAGCCCCCAACTCCCTCTTTTCTGTGTGTTCACACCAGATCCTCATCACCATCTCACAAGCAAGTGGGATCAGAAACATCATCCTGTGTTTCAAATTAAGAAACAGATTGGAGAGGTCTCAGGCTATCTGAGAGTGGACCCAGGACCCGGGACCCACCCATGTCACTCTCTTGTGCTTGTCACTGAACAATTACAACAAAGCTACCCATAGAATTTACCGATTAAATCAGGGCTTCCATGGCAGGAAGGTGGAGGCGGGGAGCTTTTATTCCACACACAGGAATGACACCTGAATATTCTCATTTTTATTTTTTTATTTATTTTTACCCTCTGTGTATGAGTGTTTTGCCTGAATGTACGTGAAGTATACCACATGCTGCAGTACCCACAGGGGCCAGGAGAGGGTATCAGATACCCTGGAACTAGGGTTAGACGTGGTTGTGATTTGCTGTGTACATGCTGAGAACTGAACCGAGGTCCTCTACAAGAGCATCAAGAGCTTTTAACCACTGAGCCAGTGTTCCATCCCTGCATGTATATTCTTAAAGCTTCATTTATTGTCTCCACATTAATCTGATGAGATGTAATTTCTTCCTGAGAGATGTAAATAGAAAGTCAATTGACTGCGTTCTTGAAGGTAACAAGCAGTTGCTTCTCTCTGCCTATTCCTGTGTTAAGTCCTATTTATTTCCCAAGTTATTTTTAGTTGAAATGTAAATTTAATATTTCTATAGCCCTAACAGATTATTTTTTTCTTTCTTGTGATCTTGTGGATGGACATAGGGTCTTACATCTACTAGATAAACACTCAGCTACTGAGTTAATGCCCCAGCCCCTAAACTCTGTATTTTATTGTTAAAAATCTCTGGTCCTGAGTGAAGAGCCGGAAAGAGGTAGGGCAAAATTCTCATACTCCCCTAAGCATTGGAGTGGGTTCCTGTATAGTATGCACTTGGCCAATTTTATCTATGGAGGTGTAAGCAAATTAATAACAATGTAGTCATATCTTCAGAGATTAAGGGATGCTCTTGGATGGTGAGCCTATTAGTCAAAAAAGACATTAGAAGCTGTTTTCCTCCTCTCCTCTTAACTTTATGCAGGATTTATAAAGTTGTTGGCAGGCTCAGAATCATTGTAGCCTATTCCTTTTTACCTTAAGAAAAGGTGTAACTGGAACTCCTTGCAAGGCTTGAGACAGTGGGAAGTCCATCTCAAGTGAGGCACCCCCGGTATCTACTGATTGTAGCAAGGTGGCACATCTCCAAGGTTAGCGTGAGAGTAGGCACATGATGTGTTGACTTGCTCTTCCTCTTGTCTCCTTGATGCTCATTGAAGCATCCCTCAAAGCTCTTCCTCCACTTCTAAATTTTCCTTCTTATCATGTCATCCAGGTTCCCGATTTGTTAAATGTGCACCATTCTTTCTAAAGCACACATTTTATACAAGTTATGAGAAACCAAGTAAATATCTCCTCAGAATCAAAACCACCAAAAAACTCCTCTCAAAGCTGTTTTGATGCTGAATCACTGGATCCTCTTTGTAAAGAAGTAGCCAGGGCTGAGAGCGTGTCCTTAGTGAAGGTCCTTGATGCTCTTGCAGAGGGACAGGAGTTCTGGTTCCAGCACCCACATTAGGGGCTCAACCAATTATAACCTCAGCTGCAGGAAATTGATGGTCTCTTCTGGTCTCCACAGGCACACATATACACATGTCCATACAAACAGATATATGTGTATAAATAAATAACTTACAAACAAAAAGAATGTAGCTATTTATTGATCTTAGCCCCTGGCCATTATCAATGAAATATCCCCACAGTGTATAAACACTTGTAAAAGAGATACCTGGATAAACATGATGAGCTCAGTGTAGAAGACTTCACATCACTGCAATGACACCTAGCGCTGCTCTGCTGCAGACAGACTCCTGACTGGTCTTGCTGGCAGCTTGGAGATGCTAATCAATCATTCATGTACCTCTTGGCTCTCAACTAACGGGGAGATGATACATGCCTGACAAAGGTAAGAACTTTATATCTAGATAGAGAAACACCACCTCACTGAAAATGCAGGCTTTCGAATATGTTGATGGACATAAACTATCATTGGCCTTGTTTTAAGTGCTGGCCTTGAGAATTACCTGAGGCCATTTTTTTTCAGGAAATATTTTTGAGCACCTACTTTGTGCTGTGCATTATACTAGATACCAATGAAAGAGGTTAAATCGGATAAAACCTTGGTCCTTATGATGCAAGGTAAGCTAGGGAGCTTAGTAGAAGTTGATAGAAGCAGTAGATGGCTGAAGAGATGGCTTACCAATTAAGAGCACTTCCTGTTCTTGCAGAGAACAGAGTTTGGTTCCCAGCACCCACATCAGGCAGCATACCACCTGCAACTCCAGATCCAGGGGATCTGACATCTTCTTCTGGTTTCGAGTCTGCATGTGTGTGTGTGTGCGAGCACACACACACACACACACACACACACACACACACACACACAAATAAAAACATCTTTAATTAAAAGAATAATAGAGAAAAATAGTCAAGGTGAGAGAGATTGTTAGAGATAATTATGAGAGATAGAGGTCAAAGAAGACCTCATAAGAATGTAACTTTCAAGTCAAGATATGTAGAAGGAGGTGTGTGAGTCACACAGCTATGAAGTGCACACATGAAAGAACAGAGGTGGCAGAGAGTCAATTGATGTGGACTGCAAACCTTGACAGAGCCTGGGGTTTTGTTTCAATAGGATTGGGGCTTCTGGTGAGCTGAGCAGAGAAACAGCATGATCTATTTACTATATTAAGCATTGACTTGGTTCAATACTGAGAGTTGGCACTAGAACATGAGACTGGGAGTGCATTGGTTGAGATAGGAGATTGCTCAAGGTAATTACAGCCAGATTCAGGAGCCAGCACCAGTAGCAGCAGAAGGGTCCCTGCCCTGGTAACCCACAGCACCAATACCCATGGGAGAAATTAATAAAAAGTTCTAAACTAGCCCAAAGATTGCAGACAGCACTTTTCAGCCAAATGGGCTCAGCTCTCCTAAGGTGGCAAGAGCTTGAGAAAAACCTCAGGCCCAGGCCTTCAGCATTGAGTGTGGCATGTTTGAGATGTCTGTCCAAGTGCACAAGTCCAGAGAGCCACCACTAGTCTAGGTCTGGAGTTGAAGGAAGGACTCCAAAGGGAAGGGATGTGAAGTCCCTCAGCATATTCTTAGCACATGGAAGTTATCACCAGGAACTGTAAATACAGGAAAGAAAGAGCAGAATATCAGATGCTTTCACATTTAAAAGGTAAGGAGGAAGAAGAGGAAGAGCAGACAGTAAAGCAAGCAGAGCAGCCACCACATGCTGAGAGGTAAGTGGAGTGTCAGGTTTCTTGAAAGAGAACGTTTCAACCAGAAGTGAGTGTGGATTGCAGCTGATCGTGTGATACAGTGAGCGGAGTTAAGATTTCTCATTGAACATTGAACATTGGATTCGGTAAAGTTAATATCATTGGTGGCCTTGACAACAAAGGTTTTAGGCAGGCAGCAGCCAGACTAGAGGGGCTTTATGGTCAAATGGAGAAGTCTTCTTGCTGCCCAGAGATGATTCTCTGACCTATAGCATCAGCATTTTCAGAGAGCTTGTTGAAAGTTCAGGGTCTCAGGATTCACTGCAAACAGAAATTGGGATCAGAAACTGCACTTGATCAAAATGCCTAGCTATGTCACATGTGCAGAAATGACAGAGAAGCCTCAGTAGATATGTTCTTTTCACTGTAAAGAGAAGAACCACAGGACAGTAGCTGAAGGGAGAAGGGGCCAAGAGAAGTGGTTGTTGTGACAGTGGTGTGATGGTGATGTTGGCAGTGATGCTGCTGGTGCTGGTGGTGGTGCTGGTGATGATAATGATGACTTAGGGAAGAACTGTGTTTATAAGCAGGTGTTTAATGTGGCTGTTTGATGTACTGTCACTAGCAAGACAAAGAAAGAGATATGAGCCAGCCTTAAAACGCTTCTTAAATACCTGGTCCCACTCAGTGGCCAAGTCGTTTACAGCCGCCCCATCCAGAAGTCAGATAAATTGCTCCTCCCCATTCTGGCCCAAAGAAAAGCAGTAGAAATTGCTTGCTAGGGACTGCTCCCTGCTGATATTCTCACAGCTCAGCTTAGATGGTGCTTTTTATTTCCTTGCAGGTTTGGAGGGTGGCCGAGCCTTCTTCAATGCAGTCAAAGAAGGAGACACGGTGATATTTGCAAGTGATGATGAACAAGATCGAATCTTGTGGGTCCAAGCTATGTACAGGGCCACTGGGCAGTCGCACAAACCTGTGCCCCCTACCCAGGTGCAGAAGCTCAATGCCAAGGGTGGAAATGTGCCTCAGCTGGATGCCCCCATCTCTCAGTTTTGTAAGTACATATGCTATTTCTTAAAAAAAAAATTAATAGTTCTGTAAAGTAAGTCTTCCAAAGTTGAATGAGAAAAATTAGTTGCTTTTATATGTAAGATTCTAAAATCACATTAGGGGCATGTAGCTAATGCAGGGTGAAACTTGGGGCAAAATCTTAGATGAAAGTAATTTTAAAGTGCAATACTTGACATTCTCTACCAAGGACTAAACAAAGAAATGTATATTTTATATCTATGCCTATCTTTTGATTTTTGCCGAGAGTTTGGAATTCACAGCCAAATGCGTATTTGTTTGAGTCCCTCAAATATAGTAGATTCCGTATATTGGTGCTTCGCCTCCTCCTATTAAAAGGAATTTAAAAATAGGGATGATTTGAAATAAACTTAAATCTGCAATTTAGAACCATTTAAAAATAAATGATGACATTATCACATGCAGTGGGAAAAAAAATCATGGTACCTAAAATCACATTCTGAGCAGAGATATCAGAGACCTAAAAGCAGCCCCAGTTCATCTGCAGTCCCCTGCCTCTGTGTCTCTGTACTTTTTGTCTTGTCACTTTTTGCCCCAAATCTCCCAGTACTTCTAAAACCCAGGATATGGTGAAAGCCAAAGCTGAATTTTTATTTTATGAAAAAAAAAAAAAATAAAGTCAGAGATCTGCAGATTCATTGTTTACTCTGCACAGAGATCTTCAGCTTTGTCTAAGGAGAACTAAAGTGTGCGTTCATCCACGGAACTGTCATGGTGGTTTCTTATTTTAGTACGAGGCTCCCTCTTTCAGCGTAGGTCACTGAGCACTTGTCTAGCATGGAGACATATTAATGAGGAAGTCACATGAGACTCTTCCTCTTACAGCATCTGCATCCCAGGGAATATTCAGGTTACCCCAACTCAGCCTCCCTCAAAGCCGACCATTTCACACACTGACAGATATCATGGCCAATATCACAAGGTGGTGAGTGACCAGATCAAGAGGGTATCAGGCAAATAGACAGACGAGGAAGCCTTCTTAGAACTTAATCCAAATACTAAGGCATTAGTTCCCAGCTCTAGGAGGCATAGACATAAGACCAGAGGTCCCTGCAAGAACAGCCCAAAGCAGAGACTGCGCTTTCCTGGAGTGCTTGCTCAGGGCTCCACTGTTGCTCGAGAGCCAAGCCTGAGTGTGTATGTCATGATTTTACAGCTATAGAATCTGTAGAGGGAAATTACGTTTTCAGTGAGTCCCACTGCTGTGAACATTTCCATCTGATAAAGGTATGATGTTTTGGGGGAAGGGAAACGCTACTCATTGGAACCCCCAGTTCTATACCAATGATTTCTTAAAGAAAGATGTGTTCTTTGGTGGAGCCTGATGTACAACTCCACACGGTGGCCTTCCACACAGAAAACCATGAAAGACTAAGGAACACGTGAGGCTGAAGCTAGAGTAGAGGTGATAGCCCTGCAGTGACTACCCTTGAATTGCCTGCTCTAAAATCTTGACTGACGTAGGCATATCCAGTACTTATTTAATTTCTAAATAAAGGGCATCTGTGTGACAGGTCCTCTCTCTCACTGCCTGACAGCCTCTGGTTAGCACATCTGGAAATAACATTACCCACCATACCCTTCTGCATTCTCTTTGTATGAGAAAAAAAAATCCTAATTATAATCACCATTCAAATCAACTTCATGAAAGATCTGTTTCAAGTGATATTTGGAAAATTCTCTTCTTTCCAAATGGTCTCCGATTCTCCCAAGATCATTTCACCACATCTCGTGTCTCTTCTGCCATCCACCCACAGTGAAAAATGGCTGCTTGGCTTGTGCTCGGCCCTACATTTCTTCACTAATAGAGGAAAGAGAAAGAACAACTAGGAGTAAAACTGAGTGGAGAAATGGTGGGAGTGTCCCTCGGCAATAGAGCATATACTTGGAGCATGTCCTTAGATCCTAGCAACACCCCCACAAAGGAATTTAGAAGACCCATGATAGAAGCTGTTGAAGATGGTTATAGCCTTTCATGGAAATACATGAAGGCCAAAGGTAGAGAGTTCCCCATGAGGACAGGATTTATTTCATTCTAATGCTGAAGTGAAGGTCCTTGCAACCCTGCAGACTGAATTCAACTGAAAGCTCAGTGACTTAATACATGTAACAAACCTATTTGAAATATCTTAGATGGGTCATGCAGCAAAATCCTGGAAGGTAGAATTGGAGGATAAGATCATCCTTGTAGATTCTATAGTATAGATTATACAACGTAGCCAAAACAAATGTGATAGTATGTGCCTATAAAATTATCAGAACCTTGGGTAGTTCACCTTCTTCTCTACTGACCCTTTAAACTCTGCAAGGAAGGGAAAAGACCTTCAGAGAGTGTAGGTGCCTTCTCAAAGAAAAAGGCTGCCCCATCCAGCCATTCCAGTAACCCACTACAGGAGCCTCCTTTCTCACAGACAACAATGTGAATGGCACTCATTTAATTGTGCACTGCCCAGCCCTCCCAAATGTGCATCGTGTCCCCATGATTAATGCAACCCAGTACTACTGATCTCCATGCCACCACTGTTGCTTTGCTGCATCTGAAGCAAAGCCCCCATGCTGCTTTAGACTGTTTATTGCAACCACAGTGCCACCAGGATACTTCTGTTCCCCAAACTTAGAAACCAGCATAGGAAGCCAGTGAAGATGTAAGCAGCTCCTTCAGACCCTGAACATTTGCAGTTAAGAATAAAGAAACCCACGGAAAAGATCAGAAAGATGAGGGCTCTGCATTCAGCGGTGCCACAGGCAATTATGCCTGGCAAGCACACACAGAAAAGTATGGCTTTGAGTGGGGCTCATAGGTCTTAGTGGAACTTGCTACAGTGGGGTCACAGTTACGGCTGCCTGTATTGCTTAAACCAAAACCATCAAACAGGT
The DNA here is from genome assembly GCF_011762505.2 of Arvicanthis niloticus. NCBI lineage: Eukaryota > Metazoa > Chordata > Mammalia > Rodentia > Muridae > Arvicanthis > Arvicanthis niloticus. The sequence goes on along the minus strand of NC_047660.1, from coordinate 97,291,460 downwards.
CAAGCCTTCTGTATGGGAAACCCACCCTTATTTGCCTGAAGCTTCCCTTCTTGTAGCAACCGAGTCCAGTGCACAAGGCAAACTGAGCTATGGTGGTCACTGAGGAATACAAAGCAGGGGAAATGAAGTATCAATCCCAGTGTAGTTCTAAATAGCAAACCTTGGTCATTCACAGGAAAGAACAAAAGCACAGATTTTCTAGCTAGAAACAAGAAGGGAAAGGAAGAAAAGACTTAAAAACAAGAGAAAGAAAAAGAAAATCAAGTATTGCATTTTAAAAAAGTTTCCTTAAGTTCCAAAAGGTCAGTGTCATTGCTACATACTTGACTGTGCACACGCCTAATTAAATCTTGGTTCTGAGTATTTGTTCAAAGCACTTCCCGTTCTTGTCAGAGGATGGTCTTAATGACTTTTCCATGACTTCACTTGGTAATTGCTGCATTAGTATTTACACAGCTGACAGAAGCTACATAGAAAAGGGAAGCCACATAGGAATGTTTGGGGGACAGAGGGGAAAAAATAAGAAACACTCCAATCTTGTCCTGTCGCTGTCTGTTCCAAGGAATCTTGGGAATGGGACATTTTGCAGTTTGGGAGAGTTGAGAGTATCTGTGTTTTGGGATGTTTCCAAATTCAGTTTAACTGACTTTTTGGGGGCAGTTGGCATTTTTTTTTCAATTTCAAAAGTTCAATTTCAAAATGAAAAGACACGTCTAAGAAAGAGTGGAGTGGAGTATTTATATGGAATTGGAAAAACTGGGAAAAATAGATCCTGCTTTTCATTTGTTTGTGACTGCAAAGATCTGGGGAGGGTTCCATCAGCCTGTCAAGCCTTTTGTTCTTCTGTGGTTTTTATTTTGTATGTGTGCTGTTGATTTATTTTTTCCATTTTAGTTATGTTTTTATGAGTTGGTACCTAGTTCCACAATTTTTTTTTGAACAAATACCTGTAATTCTCCAATTTCTAAGGCCATTAATGCACACTTTGGATATGCCCAAATCCGTAATTAAGTATTGCCACAGTTCACTGTGCCAAGTGGCTACTCACTGACACCTTATCTCTGTCCGTGGGTATGAGAGAAATCCTACAGAGAAATAATCTAGCGCTCATTTGGTGTGGGATGGGAAAAGAAGGCGTGTTAAGCTTTGCCATTTGGTCAATGATAGTGCTTGCATTTACTTGTTTTAATGTCTATTTCTCAACTAACAACTGTTAACTACCTCAAGCACCCCAGAGCTGGATGTTGCTTAGAACTGCTCTATTTTTATCACCACTGAGATAATCTTCAACAGTTAGGGGGGGGGTTGAATACCACTGGTTTGGGGGAGGTTGATTTCCGTTGTTGTTGTTGTCGTTTTGTTTCATTTTAAGTTTTCTTGTTCAATCTTTGCTCAGACCCAAGAACTGTAGCTGCTAGGTTAGTACTCCTGTCTGCTTTCCTGAGCCTTGTTGCTAGTCTTTATGTTATTCTGGTTTGTTCCTTCTTACCCTGCTAACTTCTAGCTGGACTGAAGGGTAAGTGCTCCCCCATAGCTAGCACAGTTCAGATAATCTGACTCGATTATCTGACACCTGCAATGTGCTTCCTCTCTCCTCTTCAATCTCCCTCATGTCTAGACTTTGTAGCACAACTCTCGTGTGATTTTCCTGACCTTAGGTTTGAAATGTAAGCTTCCATACTGAAGCTAGGATGCATGTCATGTGTGCATAATTGCCTCCTCTCCTTGGCTTTCATATTGGCATCAAATGAACTTTTGAGTAAAGCCAACCAGGAACTCCTGATGTTTTTCATTCCAAGAATATTGATTAATATCACAACGAAATGGCCAACAATGCCTCTGTTTCATGGAATCCACAGTTACCTGAATGCTCAATGCCTGAAAACAGATCATTTTGCACTTTGACACAATGATGTGTTGTTGTTGTTGTTGGTCCCCCTTCCCTATTCAAAAGATTAGAATGGTCAGCTACGAATGGTGTAACCATGGATACAGTAGCAGATAGAAAGATGAGGTAGAAAAATCCACTGATCTTAACTGAGCAATATTTGAAATCGCAAACTACAATCAATAAATTATTTGAGCCTTAGAGAATGTATTCAACTTGGTTTACTGGTACGTCCTCAAATAAAACCCATTGAGGATTGATTTTTGAAAGCAGAGCTGTAAAACATGGTCTGTACACAACAATGACAAATTGAAGACATGAATGAGTTCATATACTTTATTCACAAAGGGTTTTGGTCCAAGATCTCACAGTGCCCAGGAAGATTTTGAACTCCCCACCATTCTGCTCCTCCCCCAGGAACAATGACAACAATAACTTGATCAACTTCATTTGTATTTCTATTAATTTTTCTAAATATAAACCTCCAAGAAACAGAAAAACGATACTTTAAAACTTTAGGAAAATCTTTCTCTATTCTACTTTTAACAAAAGAGAGTTTACAATTTCTTTATTCATATAGGATCAAGCTGGCTACATGAAGTGTGTTGTGAGAAGACGTAACATTAGAGAGAGCTAGACAATTTGGTCAAGAGAGCAGGCAAATATGTATTTGAGTTATCTGAATGCTAATTTAGAAAACTGTAGGTCATACCATTCCTCCTGATCATTTAACAGTAGCCTTTTTCTTCTTATTATCATTATTATTTTTTTGGTTTGGTTGTTTTATTTTAATTTGCTTTTTTTCCCTTTCTTTCTCTTTTATTTTGCATACATGTACCCTTGGCTAGCAGACAGATGCTTTCTACCACTCCCAGAAGATACATAACTTGACTTTCCCTTCTTTTGAATGTCTGATGAGGCATCTCGGCAGCCTACTGGAGAGGGGGAAGTTAGTGGGAATGTAGGACTTTGTTCTACTTTAGTTTCTGGAATGAGAGGGAAAATGTCTAGAGGACTGACTGATTCTGTTCTGAGTGAATTGACATATATCTGCACAATGCATTGCTCTCCTAGTCGATTTTCTAATAGTCATATGCCTTATTTCTTATAGTTTTATTTTATGAGAGTTTTTGCTACATCTTCTTCTATTGTCAACTTGCAATTGCTACATTTCAAGAATGCAATTCCAAAGAATGAATTCAACATCCATGTAATTTGTATGACCCCCACCACACTACAAATCACTCATCTTATTGTTAAGAGTAAATGGCTTTTTAAAAGGACTCTATAGTAAGTGAGGTCCAAATATTTCCAAACACCATAATCCAATCTAAAGAAAATAAATTAAATGAAAATTCATTTTTATTGACTAATATTTAACAGATTGTTACCTAATTGCTTAAGTATTGTCATGTCAGGAAGACAAATTATTAATTAAGGATAAAACATTTATCTCTGCTTCTATAATAAGAAATATATACTTAATTGAAAATATAAATAATTATAATGAGACAATTCATTGAAAATGTAGTAATTGCAATAGGGAAAATTACAAAACATTATTTTGGCTTTAGATTATTGACAAAACAATAATCTCTGTTGCAATATGATTTTACTCACAGCTACTGTCTTTCAAAGAACTAGAGTAAGTCAGCCCTGAAATAATGTTCATGTTTGCCCTTTTGGGTGTTTTGCCATGGTGGTTTTAAAATGCCATGTGACCCTTGACCTCCAAAGACACCATCTTCTCCCAGCCATTCATATTAGATTGCTCTAGTAAGAGACACCAAGAAGTGAAGTCGTTTCCTAGACAAGAGGTCCACAATGTACCTCAGGGCAGCAAGCATGGGAGGGCCAGTCTCGTGCTGTGCACAGCTCAGGCAGGGCACAGCATTCCCTAGTTCCTTGACTATAGCAAGAAGGCACTTCTAGAAAGATCTGTAAACTGCCGGCTGCCACCAGTCATTGTCAGTTCTTGATGTCATGTCTTCTGATGAGGCTGACGACTGTCATTGTTTGTTACTGTCCAGAGCATACATTCACTCCCGCACTGTCAAGCAGATATGACATGCACACATTTGCCATATAAGAAGGACACAAAGTCACCTTTTAATTTACAGTTTGAGTTCACAGATGACTTTCGAGTTACATTAGCTATTCATTTGCCTCCAGCACCTATCCGGAGCAACAAGCATCCCGAGTGTGCTCTAAATTTCAGAAATATAACAGCTATTGCTGCTTTGTCACAGAATGGCTTCCTGAGATAAAAGAGCCCTCTTAGACAATTTATTAATAAGCTATCAGAATTATGTTTAACAGCAGGATTCTTTCTCATTTTCACATAAAGTTCCAAAACATAACATCGCAAAATAAAGATATTTATTTACCTTTTGTTTTTAATTCCTGAGCTGTTGTGATCATAGTGGGAGGGGTTTAAAATTTAAAATTTAAAAACTACATTATCCATTTAAGCAAAGTGTATTTATTTGGTATGCACTGAAATGTACCTAAAATATAGTTTTCTAAAATAAGATCACATAAATATGCTTTCTAATAATAGAAGGTATTACAAAAAACTATTACATATTTTTCTAATCATATCAGATTTCAAAAAGACAATACCAACCTTGAACTGAGCCCAGACATCAGAACCACCTAAGGAGTAACATAAATTTCAGGTAGTCTCTTGGGGACTAGTCACATGAATTTCAATAAAAAAGATTAAATGAGAATATAAAGTCCATAAAACAACAGCACTGTAGGAAACAGTATTTTTAAAAAATTCCTTAAATATCAAAGCACAGTTGTTTCTAGCCAACCTCAGGTAAAGTCTGATGACTATATACCTGCTTATCGTAAGCATGGATCCCTCAACCTGTCTCTGTGTAATGAGCACCAATGATAGGGTTTAAGATTCTTAACATGGTAGAAATGCCACTGTTAACTTTATTCATTGAAGTATAACTTGAAGCCCATCTCCCATCCCATACCACAAAGGACTTTAAACACCATTACACAATTAAACCTCCCAGGTCAGATGGCCAGCATCATTTGAAAGGTGTGGATTATGGCCTAGCCATATAGCCTACAAAACCACATGGCCCACTTTCAGCATACTCCAAACACTCACAGACCAATAAGGACTTGGAGATAACTTCCTGAAGCCAAGTCTGGGAAAGGTTGAAGTTAATATTCAAAAATCTACTAAATCCCACATATCTTCACATTAATAATTACAACAACAAAGATGGTTAAAATGTATCAACCAAAGCAAGCAGCATTCTGAACAGAACAGCACTGGGGGTTCGCAAAGCTTCATTGTCCTCCCGATGCTATTTTACTCAACCTAACACTGGAATTCATTTTCATTCTCTGACACATGCAGGGGAAGTGACCCCAGTGTCCTGAGTTCAGGAAGCAACTCTCTAGAACTTTTTTCCTGGGCTCTTTTTCCCTGGAGACATCAACATTGGAGTTCCCTTTTTCTTTAACCCACCAGTTCTCATTGTTTGCACAAAAGGAAAGAGAGTTGCAAAGCGCATTTGTTTTTCATGTTCAGCACTGTAAGAGAACAGACTGGGGCAGTGTAAGAATGATTATATGGTGTTGCTTGGGAAGCGCCCACAAGTTCTTTGAAACAGAATTTAGAACAGCTGGACCACTGCAGTGTTTTATTTTAAAATAGACAACATATGTAATGCATATGGTCCTAGACATGTATGGAGACACAAGCAGACAATCTGAATGGTATCCAAAGACACCTGCACCTAGAATTCTGTTTCCTTCTATAAGATTTTTCCCTAAGAGCACATGTTTCCACTTTTGAATTTGTGAGATGCCATCTGAATCCCCATGTGTGTGCCTCCTTAATAAAGCTAGTGGGGACCTGCCTAGGATGGAGGTGTCACAATCATTCCTTCAGTTGATAGCCACCTGCTAAGGATCTGGTTCCTGCAGGAGCTAGCAAGGAAATAACAGATAGGGGAATGCTCTCAGGAGCAGCTCAGAGATTCTGCTGTTTGTGTTCTGACACCAGAGAAATTAGAACATAGCCTAGAAAAGCCAGGCAGAGTGTAGGAATTAGTATGTAGGGACAGGGCAGAATTATAAAGTGGAGAGAACGGGATGGGCTGATAGTTTCTAAAATAATATAAACAAGCAAGAAGATATGCAACATTAGCTATAAATACAGAGGCATCTCTGGCTCACTTATGGCTTTGTAGGCGTATGAAGTCTGCCCATTTACTCCTAGACAACTACTGAGGGTTTACTATATGGCAGGTGCCTTTCTGGCCAGTTATTACATCCTGTCAAAAGCTCTATTTCATGATCTGTAAATACTGAGGACAGGAATAAATGGAATGTTAAACATTCGCATATGATTCATACCACACATTTGGTATTCCAACCTTAAATGCAGTTATTATAAATTCCATCCCAGCCCCCTGCTGAACTCTCTGCTCTTCTAATAACAGATAAACTGTGAGCATAGTCTAAGAGTATTTCTAAGATCAAGAACTAGAAGACACTAGGCCTGAGAGATGGCTCAGTGTATAAAGGTGATCGCAGCTAAGCCTGACAACCTGGGTTTGATCCCCAGAACCCACATGATGGAAGGAAAGACCCAAGAGTTGGCTTTTAAATTAAATATGAATGCATGGTCAGCATTTACATATGTGCACAAGTGCACATGGATGAACACACACAAGGCACAATAAATTATTTAATAATTATAATTTTAGAGTAAATAGAAAACACTGAAAATGTGTTTATTTATTTTGATGAAATAAACTCAGTATTTTAACAAGTATGTAGCAAGTATTCTCTGTATTCTGGGTTCCTTGCTAACTACCTGGAGTATAGCAGAAGACAGAAAATCCTAGAATCCCTCTTTAAAACTCAGATGTATTGAGTTGACACTTCAAGTTATCATTCCCAGCTCATTGGTGTTATTTTTTCTTTATTTCTTTCTTTTCACAGTATAAGCTTGGGGAAACTATTCAAACTAGTCCCAAGAATCAGGCACCATATAAGAATTATATACGATAAGTTATAATAACAATTAAGATAATGAGTCTACTTCTGAGTGGATGGTAATGTTATCTTACTAGAGCTCACTCCATTGTGCACCATCCTTCATGTACAGATATACAAAAATCCTAAAGATTACTAAACTGCAGTCAAAGATGACAGAAAAGAAACAGAAATGCCAACTCATCTGTCACACATGGAAACCAAGGCTTAGAGATAAACAATCCCACCAGTACATGACAATTATTTTAAAATGGAAGCCAGATGCTGGGGAGATAACTCAATCAGTAAAGTACTGGTCAAAGAAGCATGAGGACCTGAGTTCAGATCCTCAGGACACAGAGAAGCTAGTCACATCCAGTGCTGGGAAGGCAGTGGTAGGAAGATTCCTGACACATGCTGGCGAGCCAGTCTTGCTGACTCAATGAGTCTATATTTACTGAGAGGCTTTGTCCGTGTCTGGCAGTCTGTGTCCAGGTCTCCCTAGAGGGCCAAACTTTCTCTTCAAACCATACCCTGAGGGGCCAGAAAAGCAAAACAGATCAACAGCAAAGTATTCAGGAGATTTAAACAACTAAAAAGTATGATACTTGAAATCCATGCCATACTTTTAACAGCTTGATAAGGTCAAAACAAAAAAGCTAAGAGCCATTTAGGAAGATAATCAATGTTAACCTCTTACCTACACACGCACGCACACACACACACACACACACACACACACACACACACTAATAAATTTCAGTTCTGGATCATTCTTCATGTAGATGGAAGAAGAGACATGAAGGGGGAAAAAGATGTTTTGTTTTTATGGTTACTTTTGAAAGAGGAAACCGCTGACTTTATTCATATTTTTCTGTAAGCCTGCTTCAGACTGTCAGTAGAGAAGAAGCTATCTCTAGAGGCACTCTCAGCCAGCATCAGTGATCAGCACAGCCAGTTAGATTCATAGAGGCCCTGTGACAGCTTAGAGACAGGGAGGCTGGCTGTGTCCAGATCTCCCTAGAGGACCAAATTGTCTCTTCAGCCCATTTCCTGAGAGGCCAGAAAAGCAAACCAGGTCAACAGCAAAGTATTCTAGAGGCTCCAACAACTAAAAGTACATTTGAAATCCGTGCCATACTTAAAAGAGCTCCGTCCTCCCCACGCTGACTGACTGGGGTTGTACCATCATAACTGAAGAGCAGTAAAACTAGCTGAGCCAAACTGGCAAAGTAAGGCCTTGGCCAATTTGTCAGCTCACAGCCTCTGCCGAGAAATCCAAGAGCAAGACTCTGAAGCTAGCCAAGCTCCCTGATAAAATTGGGAGGCAGGGGATGCGTGTGGCTCTCCATGAGAATGTGACAGGATGAACAATTCAAGCACCCACACACTCGCTTCTTCCTGAATTAATCTACCTGGGAGTCACAGGATAGATGGTGAGGGCAGTGTCTGTAGTAAAAGCTAGAGAAGGGTGGCCCGATTGTTCTAAGGGTCTTTCTACCAGCGGGAATCCTGAGTAGGAGAAAGTGGAAAGATACTTCCTTGCCTTAGGCCACAAGTAGCACTTCCACACCCAGAAAGAGCTAGCTTTCCCTGCAAGCTGCATGGTCCCAAGGATCCTGAAGCCTAGCAACCACAGCAAAAGAAAGCCAATAGGTCATGCAGCAAGCTCAATTCCAAAACCCTTCCCTAAGGATGAGTCTGAGACAGCTACCACGGCAAGGAGTGTTCTTATAGATCCTCTCACGTAATTTCTGCACAGGTAGTATCTCTTCCCAAAGCCTTTGCTTTATCGTTTTAATGGACAATTTGTCTGTTAAAATATTATTCTACCACTTGTCTTCTGGAGACATTGCTTCTGTGTGTCTTGGGCATAAACAACACATTGTAATCAAACACTGACCGCTCACTACTCCTATGCAAAATGCCAAGGATTTTAAAAGGGTAGGAGCTGCCGAGCTGCACAGTTTTGTTTGAACGATAGCTGAAGTCACCAAGAAATCAGGGTGTTAAAGTCCCACTGCTACCACAAAATGAGTGCACAGCCATAACCCTGAGCAAGGGAGAAAAAGAAAAAAAATCCCTTCCTGGGACAGAGGCCACATAGGAAAATATTATTCAAACACCCTCTCAAGTCAGAAATCAAGTTTCTTTGCCCTGATTGCTCTGCTGGCTCCTGGCAGGTCCCTGCATCCCAGTAAAATGTTGCATTCAAAGAGATGAATAAAATCTTGCTTGATTCCCTCTGAGATTCCACCTTATCGTAGTTGGATATCAGAAGAGGGAGTGACGGGGGCGACTGAGCAGATCTCTTTATCATGAAAAAAAAAAAAAAAAAAAACCACTGTCCCTACCTTTTGAGGATTTTTCTTGGTGGCACTTGAGCTAAATTCTCTAAGTTATTTTGCCAGCTAAGGATAGTCTATTTTAGTTACACATGTTGAGATTAATTAGTTAGCCCTTAGGAGGTTTTGCCTACAGCCTTCACCCTGTAAGGAAAAGTGTGAATACATGGAGACTATTAACTCACAATAAGTGGCAGACCGAAGCCCCCACAGGGTAGTTTCTGTTTACTAATGGAGTATGTGCCCCACAGGCAACGTCCTTGCCTATCCGACACTAAATCCCCACTTAACTTAGTCTCCCAGTTTCACTGAAAATCTTAAATTTAAATTTAAAAAAAAAATCCTCTTAATTTTGGAGGTTTGGGAATCAAACCTTTTGTGACACCAAATTGGCAATGAGAATTTGGAAGGGGATGACACAAATATTGTCACTCCGCTGAAAACCAGCATAAGCCTTTCCCCAGATAATTCCAATAAGCACAGAGAAATTACTGTACACACAACCGCTGGAATGGCAGAACCTGCTACGAACTCGAAAACCTAGCTAGACTGCTATCAGCAAAGATTCGATCTGCTTTCAGCGTTTGGTGAGATGCAGATGAAGTTACGGTCTGATGCATGGTTTAAAGAGCAACACGAAGCACTGGAATTGTGATCATTTGATAAACATGTTGATGCCAATATATATTTGCCTAAATGCAATAAACTTACCAGTAAGTGATGCAAGTTGACAATGGGGGGTGGAGGGGTCAAAGACTATCTCGGGGGTTGTGGGGGGCAGCAGGGAGGCAGCTGATGTTTGCAATGCCTAGTGAATCCTGTGAATCTGAAATGTCAAAAAAAAACCTGTGATGTGTTTCTCTAAATTGTGTCTCTCTCCACATGTGTAAATGAACAGACGCAGATAGAGCTCAGAAGCATGGTATGGATGAATTTATCTCTTCCAACCCCTGTAACTTTGACCACGCTTCCCTCTTTGAGATGGTGCAGCGGCTGACTTTGGATCACAGACTAAATGATTCCTATTCTTGCCTGGCAAGTATATCCTTTGATGTACAGCAATCGCAACGTGACATTTCTTTATAAAAAAAATCAAATATTCCTCTACCTTTATGTCAGAACTCTGCTCACTCCCTACAAAACCCCTCTAACAATTATAAGCATGTCTTTAACTCTCTGTGTGGCAGTAGTCTTATTTACTCAAGAGTCGATGTGAGTTAGAGGAAGTGCTCGTGAGAGACATAGCCAGTTCCCCAGCTACCCCATCTTAGCTTCTCCGTTTTCAGCTGCTATGTGAGAAATCTTCCTAAGAAGGTGGTTGAGCTTGGCACCTGCTCATGATGAACTTAGAAAAATTGCCTGATTGCCGTTGATACCCACCCTCTCTATCAGGTACCTGGTGCTTTAGCTCATTCAGGGATACAATGCTTCTATCACTTTTAAAGATCAAGACAGTTGCTAATACGCTCCACTGCCGTAAGTTTAATGGATTTGGGCTTGCTTATTTGGGTGGCACCTTTTCTCTCATACTCAGAACCGGCTTTACCCCTGAAGAGAAAATTTTAAAGGTGCAGTAGGCATTTAGAAGCTCAGCCACCCAGCAGGGTTTTTACATCCCCTGAAATCCCATTTTAAACCCTCAGTCAAATTAGCTCAGTTTAAAGACTGTTACGTATTTACTCAATTTTTGAAAACACATTTTTAATTTAAAACTATCAAGCCCCAAACCATGACAAAGATTCAGTTCATTTCTGTCTTCAGATTCTAAATGACGAATTTATTTCTTAAGCTTAAATATTACTAATCCCACTTTGTAGACAGAAAAGGAGGAGGGGGAGGATCAAACGATGTTATGCAGAGAGCGATTCTTCTCCTTGACTTCAAACATGGAAGTTAATATATTTATGTAACATTAATATTATATAATTAAATGACATTAGCATAAACCCTTATTCTGAATGATTATTTTAAATTCTGATTTTTTTTTTTTTTGCTGCTTGAAGATATAGTGTGTTTTTTTTTAAAGAGGTTAAAATCATCTTAAAAATAGAAGTGGGATTCTGTGAGATAATTTATTAATCTATGGCTCACAGTGACACCTCATTTACAATCTCATCATTGGAGACTTTTACTTTGCCAAGTTGGAAAGGAACACTGCATTGACTTAAAAAACAAAAACAAAGCAAACAAATTAAAAAAAAAAAAAAAAAAAAAACAACTTACCTTGCATCCCAAGTCTACTTTTCTCAAATAGATTTCCTACTGTTTTGTATCTCTAGTTACATTTATGAAATGGTGAGGTGTGCTTCCGAATAGCACCCTTTCTGCAGGAATTCTTCTCACCTGATGAACACTTTGAGACATGTTTACACTTTGAGACGTTTTCACCTTTACAACTTTTGTTCACGTCAGTGTTTGAAAACAATTTTTTTTTCATTCTGAAATTTACCACAAAGGAGAATTAATAACTGCCCTCTAAAGATTTAACCAGAAATAACAGGCTGATGCCTGCTTTCCATTAATCACTCTAGGCTTAACTATATAGTCCAAATTTAAAAATAATAACTGTGAGCAATCCAGAGCAGCTCCCTTTCCTGTTTACACACCTGAATCTATTAATTAAGGCCAAAGTTTCAGAAAATAACAGAAACGTAAAGGACCTTATCCCTTATCTGTCTATTCCATTTTTCTCATTAGTACAGTCTTTTTTTTTTTTTTCAGTTGGTTTTGGAGACCGACCAGCAGGGATACATAAATTTTTCTGTGTCTTCGACTCAGTTCCTAATTGATATTTCTTCAACTCTTTTCAAAGCAGCTATTTTGGCATCTACAAAAGACTTGGTGTCATCTGAGTCGTAGAAAATATATTTTAATCTTTCACAGCAGTGTTGTCTCTAAGATTTAGCATTTGGGGTAGCAGATGGAGTGGCAAAGAAGTTGCCTATAGGGGCAGCCCACTGCCTCAACTACTCTCCCGCCCTCTGCAGGAACTTATAATTTGAAGTAGGAAAGATGCCGTGTTTCGTTGGATGCATCACTGAGCTGCATGTTGCCAGTCGAAGATCCCCAGATCCTAATACATGAGGAGAGCATTGCAAAGTCCTCCCTCCCAAACTCCTTTTGGCCTCTCCCTGCTCCACATCACCGTCTCCTCTCATCCCTTCTACCCAAGCTGCAGTAATATTCGAAAAACAACTCATAGGAGATCCTCAAAGAAAAATGAAGTTTGTTTAAAAGAGCCCAAATGTCCGATCTAGAAACTGTCTCCTAGACTGGTTTATTTCTTGCTTCAGATAGCAAGGAAACGAGACAATATGGTTTGATTTTAGACTCTATCCATACTGACCCTCAATGCCAAGTCACTTGGCCTTTCTAAGGACCTGTCTTTCTAATTACATAAGAGAGGCACAGGTTTCTAGCCATCCCGCCACTGAATTATTATCAGAGACTCCATCTGGATTCTCTTTTACAGCAAAGTTGGGCTGGTCTCATGGTGAGCAAATATAAACAGGAAAACAAATAATTGCAGGGGGTAGGGAGGAACTATAAATGCAGTCATGAGAAATCTCTCTTTTGTTCAACTGAATCCGATTCATCCTTGGAAAACTTACTTACTTACTCTATCTCTTGGGAATAGTATGTTATTACTTTCATTTTAAAATGTGCTGAAAAATTCTTCTAAGGTATAACAATTTACAAAGTTTAGTCTACGTGTAACCCAGCTTAAATTTTCCTTTATGCCCTAAGATAGGGAAACATAAGGATCCAGAGTAGAAGCTGGGCTGAGTCTGGTGTATGTTGCAGCTTTCTTATCCAGACTCTGTGCCTGTCCTGTCTGCCTCACTGGCTTACTAGAAGGCTCAGCTGAAAGCTATTTGTCAAGCGCAAGTTGTCTACCAACTGAAGGCATTTATATCACAATTTTCCCTTGCCAGACTCTGCCCCAGCTTCACCCCCTCAAGTACATGTTGGAGCCCTGGTTATTCTCTTTTCCTAGAAGCATGATGCTTGCTGCTATAGCTCTACCATGACATTGAAATCCCATGGCATCCTGGAACTCAGTTAATTTACCCCCCTGCAATCAAAGGCATTAACACTGGCTGTTTATCAGTCCCTTCCTCTAGCCACTCCTGATACTAGCAGCTCTCCAGGAAGCAACCTGTATTTAAAAGAAAGCCTCTCCTTTATTCCCCTACAGGGCTGGTTCAGTCCTGGTCAGGTGTTTGTATTAGACGAGTATTGTGCTCGAAATGGAGTCCGAGGATGTCATCGCCATCTCTGCTACCTTAGAGACTTGCTGGAACGGGCAGAAAACGGCGCCATGATTGACCCCACACTTCTCCACTATAGCTTTGCCTTCTGCGCATCCCATGTGCATGGTAACAGGTAAGCATGAGTCTGGCGGTGTTTCTAAAGGATTCAAAAGAAACTTCCAGTGGTGTGTAACTAGTTCTGCCTGAAAGATCAACCCTAACTCACAATCTATCCCTATTTACCCAGTGGTGTACATACATACTGGGAGGGGGGAATCCACACATACAGTGGGTGAGGAGGGTAGGAGAGAGGGGGAAAGGGAGAGAGAGCCATGCTAAATTAGTTTCCTTTCCTTAGACAACTGTGAAGAAATAGCAAACAGTCCTTCTAGGGGAGTGCCTGAGTTAAATCAGTCTAGGCAGTAATCATTATTGGTGGTGGGGGTTTTGGGTTTTCATTTACTTTTGCTGTTTTTAAAAAAATAAACCAGTGACCTTGATTGGTAATTAAATCCTCAAAATTACAGTTTTCTGGTCTATAAATTGGGAATGACAGTTTTCTCATGGAGTTGAGAGGATACTTGCGAACATAAAAAACTGAACAAAAACAGCCAAAACTTGGCAAGAAACTGGTCGCTATTTTGCCTTTGTTGATACTACCATTCATTTCAGGAGTGTTTGATGGTTGCTTGCCTGATGTGAGACTAGGGTTTGCATTTTGTATACATGATGAAAAATAAAAACCAGGGAAGATACATTAAGAAAAGGAATTAAATTCTGGGTAGAATTCAATAAGGAGCATGACTCCGATAGTGAGTCAAAACGGCAGCAGGGAACCTCCCTGAGGAGATGGAGCTAGAGCCGGGAATTCACGCATGCGCATGCGTAGGAGTCGAGTGGCTCCAGGCAAAAGGAACAGCATGTACTACTTACTGTCCTGTGAAGACGGAAGCCAAGCACATTGCTAGAGCTGAAGCAAGATAGGTAAAGCTGGAAGCCAAGATGCCAGGAACACTTTGAATATATCCTCAGAAGTGGGAAGAACTTTGGCGATCACAAGCTAACCAACTCCCTCAGTTTGTAGGTTTCACAAACAAGACCAGAATGACAAGTCTCCTGACTCTATACTAAGTATTCTATTTCTTTAGACCTTGCCCAGCTCCTGAAAGAAAAAAAAAAAGCCATGTTCTGAATAATGCAAAGAAGCAAATAATTTAAGAACATTGCCATTTGGCTCTAGAGGCATGGAATAAATTTCCACGCTGCCACAGCCAGCTTACCATCTCAATGTATGTAGCCACACACGTTAGTATAAAGAGAAGTCTACGATATTCCAAAGCACCCCTGCCAACAGCCAGGGGAGGCAGCAGAAGACAGCTGGATGGCTTTGGAAAACAAGCCTCAGATGAGCAAGTTGTCACTCGGGGGAAATCCACGTCAGGGAAAAAGCCAGTCCAGACTACCTGGCTTTGAAGCCAGGCTTGTGTCAGCCTTCCTCATCTTTGCAAGCCACACAGCCCTGGAATATCTGTGGGATTTGTTCTGTGCTTTTCCTGTCTCCAGTACTGATAGACTTTTATGAAATGCAACTCCATCATTTAGAGCTAGATAACAATAACACTGTGGCTTTGAATATTTTAACAGACAATAAGATTATCTTCATCTATTGTTATGACTCCATAGCCCAACACATGACCTTTTATTCGCATAAAGGATACTCATAAAGACTCTGATACCTGGGTTGGAGCATGCATAATTCGGACTTTTATAAATATGTACACTTTGATGACTATCTGTTACAGCCTCTTGGATTGAATTTTTTATAGAGGGAGAGAGAGAGAAGTTGCATTATATTCTCTGGGTTGTCACACTGTATTCTACATATGTTACTGAATAAGAAAGTGTTATAAAATAATGAAATGTTTTTGTAAACTCCCTGGTAAACATCATCATGAATTATGATACACATTGTCTGGGTTTCATATTGTAAGACTGCCACTTGATTCACAGTTAGGTTTATACATCTTGTCGTGGGAACAGTTTGGGATTTCTTATTTCCTTTTCAGTTCTGATTTTCCTTATGCGTTTTGCATCTTTTTTTTTTTTTTTTTGCTTATTACTTTAGTTTGAATGCATTTGCCTTTGCTTTTTGATGCATCCTTCTTTTTTTTTCTTTTTGTTTGCGCATGTGTGTGTGCTCTTGGTTCTCCTATGGTTGGCCACCCTCTATGCATGCCTCCTGCCATCACTCCCTCTCCAAAGTCAACAAATGCATGTGCATCTTAGTGGGCTACTATCAAACACAGACTTTCAAGGGGGCAAATCTCCACCTTCTCCTGAACCAGAGGCTAAAAAAGATCCACGAAGAGAATCAAAAAAAAGAAAAGAGTCCAAACCTCACCCAACTCAAGAGCAAAAAAGGTAAGAAGCCATGTGTGTGTTAGCTTGTGTTTTCAGCCCCTTTGTCCCGTCCCTGTCCCTGCATGCATGCTACCATGTCCATGTTTGCAAACAACAGCTTTATGCATCCCCTAAACCCAAATCCTTAAAAAATTTCCAAACATTCAATTTTTCATAAAAGATCTTAGAAATGGAAAAATGTGTATTGGAACTAAATTTGATTCAGGTGTTGGGTGTTGGAAAGACTAACCTAGCAATAAGCGAACAGAAGTGAGTCAGATTGGCTTAGGTGTTTTGTTGTTGTTGTGTTTTGTTCTTTTGTTTTGTCATCATGTTTAGTTAGTGGTCTGATGCCTTACTAGTCACTCATAATAAACAAGGTATGCTTTGTAATTTTAAACTAGCGTTCAAGAGGCAAATAAGATGGGATGACATTAAATAGGCCCACACATTTATTACAGATCTAGTTTCTTGAGCAAATCTTCCTAATTTCCATACTCATCTGTTAAGAAGAAACCCATCTGAAATAGTGAGTTATAATAATGCACAGGATAAAGCCCATCACTAGACCAATGACTGTTAGAGCCACCTATGCAAAGAGGTCATCTTCAAGGCATGAAGTTCTAAGCTTCTGTCCACCTTATCTGTGTTGACCTTCAGTGATGCTCTCTTCTTTTACTGGGAAAAGTGGTGCCATCCTCCTTAGACTTCATTTATTCACTATTCTCAGTCTCTTCTTATACTCTTCTCCTTGCCTGCAATTCTGGACAGACTTGTCCAAATTAGATGGTCATAGGCAAGGATCCTGTATGCTTCAATATTCATTTATCTACTACCTATTTCTGTGCCATGTGTATTCAGTGAACTCATGGAAGCCTCAAGTGCACCTGGGAACTTTTGCTCGCTAGAGAATGCAAAAATCTGTCCATCATAATATGCAAAGCTATTAAGTGAATATCAAGGAAAACCCCAGTACCACCTGGTCACTCACCTTCCTCCTGGTACTAAATAAGGCTGATGGTGAGACAGAATTTCTGCTTGTGTTTTGCTCTGCTGTCCTTCTCCACCTGCAAGAAAACAGCAACTTTATGTCAGGATCAGTGTGCTGGAAGGGTCTCTCAAGAAGCCACCATGGCAGCTGTCCAGAGTGCTGCTTTTAGACCTGGCATCATCTGCATAGAGCAGAGTGAATAGTTCCTGTTGAAAGGCAGCTCTAACTGGACTGTGACCTATTTCCTAACATATAAAGAGCTACCCAATGGGAGCTTTCCTGTGTATTTGACAGGATTAAGCATGGTGAGTTTACCCTCCAGAAAAATTTTGGTGAGGTCCGGAGATATTTCTGATTGGACTGGGTATTATTAAATACCCAGTAACACTCAGGCCCAAATGGCAGTGGCATTGAGGTAGAGGAATCTTGTTTTAAATAATGCTCCCAAGTGATGGGTTGATATGCTTTTCCCCCTTGTATTTGTTGCTGTTTCTTTTACATAGATCCTGTTCCTTTGTGTTGCTCCATAAAAGCAGTGGTCTTCACACTCTGGGGTTCACATGAGTCACATGGAAGAGTCTAACAAAATACGGTGCATGTGTTCCTACCCTCATATAACTCGGCAGATCTTACATGGAGCCAGAAACCCACACTTCTAATACACCCCATCCATGATTTTGGCTTCAGATCACATCTAGCCAAGGTCTTGGCTGTTTCAGTACTGTACATTTGAGCCGCTTGTGACAAGGAAATGAAAATAATTCTGATTCCTGAATCCCATTTTCAGCCAAAAGTCATTTGGGGAATCCCTACCTGAACCATTAAAATTCAATAATGAGATAATTAAGCATGATGAATAGAAGAACTCAAGTGATTCTAATACATATCAAACTTTTAGACTAATTGAATGAATATTAGTTTGGGCCAACACTTTAGAGCTAAGCCCATTTTCCCAAAAGAGAGAGAGTGAACTAAAGGAAAATGTGAACGTGTTCAGCTGGTTGCATTTGGCGATCACAAAATCCACAGATGTAAATTGCTATATCTTCTCATTTTTAAATCAGCTTCTAAGGTTGCAGTACTTAATTTTCACCATAATATTTTTAGTATTCTTTCTAGATGACATTTAGATTAGCATCACTTTGGTCACTGTCCCACAGTGACAAGGCAATCAAACAGCTCCGATGATTGCAAGTTGCGTCAATGTTCCTTGGATCCCTTTATGATGGAGATTGGAAAATTTTCTCATTTACATTATTATTTAACATTTCTTGAATGCCACTGCTGCTTTTCACATATGGCCTGCATAGAAAGTACATTGTATCAGCAATTAACAAATCCATAGTGCCAACCGCCTCAATCCACAGCTCGCTGCATAGATTAATGAGTCTGCAGGCAGATGTAAGAGGGCACAAATTCTAAAGCATCTCTGAAAATGTGTCCAAAGATCATCTGGGGAGATGTGTTTGAAGTCAAGGTTCCGTTCATCCTCACAGTCCATGTGCATCCTGTGGGTTCGGATCTGAGCTCACTCTTCTCCATTCATCCAGCAGGGTCCCTAAATCATCCACCCACTTGCCCAAGACAGAAGTTGAGCAGCCATTGCATGCATGAACTTCCTCTTCCTTCATAGCACATGACAAATCAATTCCTGGCCCAAGCAATGCTCTTAGGTTTATCTCAGGTATTTCCATTTCTGTCTTTCTTTGATGCCACTACAGTAGTCGAGGTCTGTCTTCTTTCCCAGGGACTGAACAGTTGGCATATTTACGATGTCTTTGCCTCATTCAGTTAGTGTCAGATGGTGGTTATTTTGTTTTGTTTTGTTTTGCTTTATTGTGTGTTCTGCTGTCTAGCATTGAGTTACATTTTTTTTTCTTTCTTTCAACCCTATCTCCACCTCTTCATACACACACACACACACACACACGCACACACACGCGCGCGCGCACACACACACACACACACACACCATTATGTCTAGTACATTTTAATTCTTCTTCCAAATACAAAGCCAGTATCTACATAAGTAGGTATAGATCTGCCTTACAGAGAACTCTGAAAACTGTTCTATGCAGCAAATGGGTATGGGTAGAGTCTAACAGTGATCTGTATTCTTGGTCTCAGGTTACACAGAGAAATGATACATTTATGAACATTTCGCTGGTTTACATCTAACTCTGAACAGATATTGGCCTTGTGCCTGGATGAAACACCCCTAAGTTCTAAACAGCCAGACTCACCTAACCAGAAAGGATAATAAGAGGGGGAAGGTAAATTTGAAACAAGTTTCCAAGGAAAATATGCATCTCCCATAGCCAAAGAAAAAGTCTCTTTGGACTTGTAGCCTTCATGTAAACCTTGTGACTGTCTTCCTAAAGGAAGCTTGCTTCCATAGGAACAGCACGAAGTCTTGTGAAGTCTGTGCAGTTGGTAGCTCTTACCTAAAATCCCACAGTGTGCCCTCCTCACCCTGTCATCACTGAAGCCACTTGTACAAAACTGTTTGCAGATTTCACACACTTTGAGCAAATATGTGATACGATATTTTTTAAAAAGCAGCAACGACAAAAACCCACACGCCTTACTGTTGTGACCACTCCAAAGTCTAACTTGGGGTCTCCAATATCAAATCCAAATCCATGGCTTCTCAATCTTCATCAATCTGCACTTATTCCTCCGAGGGAAGAATTTATGAAGTTCTGGTCTCTTTCTTGGTGAAATGCATACCTATATCTTGTGTTATTTCTTCAATCATCTTTGGGTTCTTTGTTCACTCAGCATCCAGATCAAGCCTGAGCTTCCCTTACTAGTGCCAACATTCCAATAGCATCTATATTGCTGGTGACTGTTCAGTGGGGGAAGCTTCTCAACCACTCCCATGCTTGAAATAGGTTGAATAAAGCCTCTGTATTGTTGAGTCATAACTTCAGATGAAAAAAGCTGCAAGCAAGTCATAAAAGAGCTTCCTGGAATAGTTGCCCTCTCCAATACTCTTTTTGAAATTCCCTATTAGCCAACCCAAGAAGCTACAATGCCCATTTGTAATTGTGTAGAAACTACTTGTTTTTCTTCATGTTTTGCCATTTGTGACACAAACACTTTGATATATTTGTTTTAGCAGCGTATCTGAGCCCCAGGGCATCAGGGCATAATTAGAAAGGGGCATGAGCTGGGAGGGAAGGAGAAGAAAGGGGTAGGGCTGGATTTCATGATGAAGCAGAGGCTATGGGATATGAGGGTCTTAATTATAAATTATAATTAACCTAGGATTATAGAAGACATTTGGGGAGCAAGCAGGGGGATGGGAGTGGCTGCTTTTAGTGGCTGCTGGTGGTTTGGTGCTCTTTTGAATTTATATCTATTAACTGCCCAAAGAAACAAAGAGAAATACTCCACACTCAAATCAAATTCGGGATAGCATCTAAAAATTATAAAAATGAAGCATTGCCAGATATTATATACATATTTTTAAATGGAATAATATCAGAGTATCTGATATAATAGTCCTATTTAGGGAGCATTGCAAGGAATGCCTAACACACTATGTCCTGCTCTGTCCCTTTAAATGCTCGTGTTTCTAGGCTGGAACAATTTAGTAGCAAGTAAGATTCAGTTATCATGCTTGTTTAAGGACATTTTCATGGATCCATAATGCGGTCTGCAGGCATGCATCCATTTGGAGAGAAAGAATATATCGTGTTTACAGTGCCTGCACCAGCATATGTGGACATTTGCATTTGGAGATGAAAGTATATTCCCTCTTCAGCTGGAGTTTTACCCCTTGTTGGTACTGATTGGAGGCTGAAAGCTGGTTCTATGCAGAGTTGTGGACCAGACGCTCTTTCCTCTTCTGGTGAATTCATATGTTTCTTTTTACACCTGGATTTGGCACTTAATCACCAAATCACATCAATCACTGTGTGCTTTAAATTAATTTTTCATCCTGACTTTTTGGAAAAGGCATCTTACTTCTGAGAGGTTTTGCAACCCAGATTTTAACACGATGTATAGAGCCATGCCCTGGGGATTATTAAATGCTAATAATCTAGGTGCTTACCAGGGTGTACCGTGACAATTTAACTAATAGAGAAGTCAGTCACTTCCTGACACAAAATGAAGATTTGACTGTACTACTTTGGTAATTTCAAGTATCAAGATGGTTTTGCACTACAAGCCTAGTACATGCTATTACTCAATTAATTCTCCAGAACATATCAATTAATCATCTTTAGCTTGGAAATATCATGGTAAGGGGAGAGAGTTTACATAACTGATAACCCAAAGGATGAATGCTGGATTTGATAGCTTTGATTTGATAAAAAATGAAATAGGAAAAAAAGAGATGGATTCGACTCCAGATGTATTATTATTTGTGACATGGCTCAAGATGGGAGACCGTGAGGAGAGTGGAGATGACAGAACTGGTGCTAACCACGGTGACAAGAACTTGAAGAGCAGCCGACATGACATCTTTCCTATCATGCTGCCGAGAATGTCAGCTTTGTGAAGGACAGTGAGAAAATGGTTTGCCGAAAACTTGAAAGGTGGATTCCAGAGATGCCAGCCATGTCAGATGCAATATAGTCCGCTGTGGCTGCAGAGACCCACTTCTGGCTCCAGAGATGGCCTGCAGGTGGGAGAGCTTCCGGTCTTCGGCAAGGCTCCAAAAATGACTACACTTGACCTGCATATTGTCTCAAGTTCCTGGGATCATGATATACAAGAAGTGAAGTTAGCCAGTGTGCAGTTAGGTGGAACCAGAGGCCAGGGCCTGCCCCCCTCCCTGTGTGTGTGTGTGTGTGTGTGTGTGTGTGTGTGTGTGTGTGTGTGTTTACATACAAGTCTGCATACATGTGTGTGTTCCTAAAGCATCATTTACAGGCTTCTGAGCTTCTATTTAAACCTGAGAAGTGAGGAAGGAAGCAATGTATCTTCTGTGACCTTACACTATATGAGTATTAAATAAGCTCTGACATGGAAAACACATAAGTAGAAAAGGAAAAGGAATCAAGAAAGCTAAAGAAGAGTGGGAACCAGGTCAGAGCCCAGGCTCTGCATTTGAACTGCATTCGAGTTGCCTGTGAACTTCCAAAATGCCTGTCTAAGCCTCCACCTCACAAGGTTGATCGCAGCTATCGGAAGGCTAAGTAGAGTCAGAGATGAAGAGTTACAGGCTTATGGAAACAGTGTGGTCACGACCCAGCTGCTGAGATCAGTACAATCCACCTGCTTCTTCTCAATCTGCCTTGCTCACTTACTGCTGAAATTTCAAAGTGAGGATCTGAGCTACAGAGTCCAGCTGAGACATGCAGTGGCTGAGAAATGTAGATGCTACTTTCAAGGAAACCCTTCAGCACTAATAATGAGGTGATAGGTCCATCAAATTTTTCCTTCCCACAAGTCCCGAGCAGTTAGTGAGACAGTGGGTACTTAAGAAGCCAGAACCTAGTGAGGTAGGGGTGTACAGTCATGCATTAAAAAAAAAGGACACCCGGTTTCCTGGACGTGCATTCCATCCAGATGAAGATACATCCCAGCCTGGAACTTTTGAATAAAAAGCTTAGAAATCTTTTCTTTTCTCTTCTTTGTGACTCATAAAGTTAATTACACTGAGTGGAAAAGTGAAAAAGATACTGAGCTATATTATGAAAATTAAAGAACACTCCCCATGTTTCCAGAAAAAACAAGCAAACAAAGTATAAAAGACTGTCCTCTAGGATACATTAGCTTCGTCCTACTATTGGGATTTGCTCTGAAGCCATTGTTGTTTTCCCGGGACAATAGAAACTCCAAGTGCCCCTTTGGGGAAAAAAAAAAAAAAAGAGCAACTCAAAAAGAGGTGGTGTGCCTCTTACAACTCTCCTCTCTACCATGGATCAAAAGCATCCTGTCAAGGGGTTGGTGACATGGCTCAGCCAATGAAGCAAACTTTATAAACAAAGGTGGGCTAGCACTGGGAAACAGTAGGCAGAATGATTTCCTGGGGCTTGCTGGTTGGCCAACCAGTCTAGGTAAACTGACAAATTCCAGGTTCTGGGGGAAACTCTGCCTCAAAAGATGAAATGGACAACACTGAGGATTGTCCCCAACTAGAATCTATCATCCATATACCAAAAGCCATGCACCAAGACAAAAGCATCCTTTCAGAAATTGGAAGAACCTCCACTAAGTTTCTGTGTTTATATTTGTTACTAAACACAGACAGACAGATGATTGGTAGATAAATGAAAGACAGACAGACAGATAGACAGTTCTTAGCATATAATTTCAGAACCACAGAACCCATTAGATGTACTCAGACCTATCCCAGACCTATCAATTCAAGAATTCTGTATAGATCCATGTGATCTGTGTTGCTGCAAGGTTTCCAAGTGATGCTGAGACATGGTCAGGTTTGAGGACCATAGCACTGCTAAAAGCATATATTGCTTTTATAGAAGACACAGCTCCTAGGCAAACAAAATGGCTTAATGAGCCAAAGTGCTCACCTCAAACGTGACAACCTCATTTCAATCCCAAGAACCTGCAGTGGAAGGTCAGAACTGCCTCTCAAAAACTGTCTTCTGAGATTTATATGCACACCATAACACATGCATGCCTATTCTCCCCCATCCCCCCCCACACATGTGTGCAAAAATAAAAAATGAAAATTCTTTGAAAGAGAATATAGGAGCCCCTTAAAATATTTAACACAGATTAATCTTTGAACACTCTGTGCAGTCATTACCACTGAACTATGGAAGTCAATAAAAAGAAAATGTTATTCGACAGAAATATATATGTATACATACACACACACACACACATATATATATATATATATGAAGTTAAACACACACACACACACACACACACACACACACACACACACACACACACATATATATATATATATATATATATATATATATATATATATATATATATGAAGTTAAACTAAAACAAGTTCTTAACTAATGTTAAGTGGTGTTTAGTGAGCAAGGACCCAGTGGATCTCTCACCAAGTTTGCCAAATACCATCCCTATTACCAGTACCCTAAGAATACAAATCTGGCAGTTAGAGAGAGAGAGAGAGAGAGAGAGAGAGAGAGAGAGAGAGAGAGAGAGAGAGGTTTAGATTTGCTGTCAAGACCTTGCATTGCCTTATCACCTGATTTTGCAGGTAAACTCTCACGGAGAGCTTTTCAGTCTTAATGAGGTTCATTCGCTTTGTTTATGTTAAAAGTGAAACTATTCACACTAGCATTTGGTGATTAAGAAACAAATTAAAGTGATTATAACAATAAACATTTACTTGGCTTCAGTAGTGAGATTAACAATGTTCCTGTGGAGGGGCCAGGAAGCAGGAGCCCTCTGACTCTCTAACTGAGCATCAATAGGCAGGAGACAAAGCAGTCTACATTTGTGACACCACCCTTCCTCCCAAGAATAAGCTAAGAAGGTGAAGTACATCTAATCATTTAGGTTTTTTTTTTTTTTTTTTTTTTAAATCAGTTCAGCCCCAAGCAAAAAAGCTGAGTCCAAGGTTTCTTGGGCAAGGGATGCATCCTTACCATGGGATCAGTCTTATAGCTGGGGGTGTACCTCAGTAGTAGAATACTTTCCAAGCTCTTATGAGGCCCTGTTCATTCCTCAGCACCAGAGATAAAGATAGAGATAGAGATAGAGATAGAGATAGAGATAGAGATAGAGATAGAGATAGAGATAGAGATAGAGATGATAGAGATAGAAAGGGATAGAGATAGAGAGATAGAAAGAGAGATAGAGATAGAGAGATAGAAAGAGAGATAGAGAGAGACAGATGATATACATATACATATATATATATATATGCATACGTGTGTGTGTGTGTGTGTGTGTGTGTGTGTGTGTGTGTGTGTAAATAAATCACTAAAAGCGACAAACATCTCTAGGATGTGCGCTCTTATTTTCAAATCTTCTAGACAGATGCCAAAGATCAAGTCACAAGGTTTACTTAAAAAATGTTTTGTGAGAAATGTGCCTGTTTCTGTCCTCAAACCCCAGGATAAACTCACTGGCCACCACCGAATGCCTATTAAGGCTGCCTTTGATAACCTTACATGTTGTTTCTGTTAGAAGTTCAAACTTGCTTCAGGTCTGGCTGTTGAATCTTGTTTACTTAAAAAACAATGTACTATGTGACTGGCATGTTCACCCACATTTCTGGATGGAGGAAAAGAGTCATCCAAACCATTTCACTCTTAGTAGGAAATTACCACAGAAAGACTGGTGCTATTAGATTTGATGCACAATTAGCAGAGAGGGCTACAGATACGTACGTTACTTTGAACATTGTGTATTACAAACTGAGTGATTTAATAATGAGTAGAACAGATGCTTATATGGTACCTGGTTTTTGTAGCAATTTTCATAATAACTGAAGAGTTCCAAGCCCCAGAGCTAGTGAGACAAGTAATGCAAGCTAGAGATATGGCCAGGTAAATAGCTACCTCAGGTGAGGAAAAAAGGTGTTAGTTGACAACTACCAACTAATGCTCTGAATTTTCAAGACAGACCAGAAAACTTTTGTTTTGTAAAACTTCTCTAATTTTAAAAAATGATGGAAGAGCTGGAGAGATGGTTCAGTCAGCAAAGTACTTATTGCACTGGACTACAGACCTGGGTTTTGTCCTCCAGAACCTGCATTTAAAAGCAAGGTGCAGGAATAGGCAGCTGTACTCTCCAGCACTGGGGAAATCAGAGACATAGGAGCTTTGCTGGCCAGCTGACAAGCTTCTGGCTCAGTGTGAGATCCTGTCTAAAGGTGGAGAGCAATTGAGAAAGATACCTAATATTGATTTCTGACAGCCATGAGCATGCATGTGGGTGCACACAGGCATACACACATGCACACACATGCACAGGCACACACAGTGATGGTAACTTCTTCAGATGGTTTAAAAATCTATGACCAGTCAGAACCAGCGGGACTTAACCTGTGAGCCGTTTGACTATCTCTCAAGATTGCGATCCGGCTCTGCGATCCCCGACCATCTTCCACTTGAGAATCCCGCTCTGCACAGCAGGGCTTCTGTGGTCACAGCCATCATCATGCTTGTTGCCACTTAAGCAGACAGTTTCCTCCTGGTAGAGATTTGATTTGGTGGCGTCAGCATATGAGGTTCCCGTCACTTCACAACGTGTCTTCTTTCAGGCCTGATGGAATCGGAACTGTGACTGTTGAAGAAAAAGAACGCTTTGAAGAAATCAAAGAGAGACTCCGAGTTCTGCTGGAAAATCAAATCACACATTTCAGGTAAGAATCTATGGTTCAGGGGCCTATTGAGGTAACAATGAAGCTTGACTAAAAGGCTTTGGCTCCCAAAAACTATAAGTCTACCAGAGATACATAAGATCACTAAAGCATAATAGCTAAAGGAAGAAAAGCCAATCAATTGGATACAGCTCTCGTTAGTTACCTGACTTTGCATTCTTTGTCTGGTGCTTGTTTTAAGGCGAGATCTAATACAGCCCAGGCTGACCTCAAATTCTCTATGTAGCCAAAGGTTATCTTGAAGTCATAATACTGCAGACCCCACCACTTGAATGCTGGGATTATAGGAGTGCACCAAGACATACCAGCTTTTAGGCTGTGCTGGGAATTGAACCCAGGAATTTGGAAATCCTAAGAAAGGGATTTCTACCAACTGAAGTATCCCAGACCCAGCCCGCAAATTCATAAGTGCATTTTAATTGCTTAAAGAGCAAAGCTTTCCTCACGTGGTCTGACTGATAATTAATGTCATATAAAAAGTTGAAGATTCTTCAAGGTTCCTAGATAAAACAGTTTTTTTTTTTTAAATCCTACAATTTGAGTCATAGAGAATGGGGGCAAAATTAATGGCATTCATAAGAAATTACCCTTTCACCACTTCTGCTAGCTGTGCATAGAATGATAGAAATTTAAGTCAGCCCGGTTGGGGCTTGGGATGGCAACTGAACATTCAGCAGAAGATCACACACTTGATCTTCACACTATGCAATCCACTTCTCTCGAGTATAGCATATGGCACGTTTTTAATGCTATAATGTCCAAGATAGCAATTGTGCTTCTAATGGTTCCCGTATGCCAGTTGCAGGGTTGCAGGCTCGAACGGTACTGCCTTTTTTTTTTTTTTTTTCGAATCTATAAACAACTGTGTAAAATGGGTATAACCTCCAGCTAAACAATGAGCAAAACGAGGCTGGGAGAGATTCAGACCATGCCTCTGGCTGCCCGCTGTAGACTGAGTTGAAGTAGCCCATCCAGTTGTCTATACTTTAGAGAAGTGTTTTTGAAGGGCTCTTGGCCATCAGAGCCATTGATAGCGCCTGTAGCATTAAGCAATCTGTTTCTGTCTGTGCCACTGGAATCCTCCTTTTTATGGAATAAGATTTTGATGATGGTCCCTTAACTGACCATACGTTATAGCAGAACGTATCACCAATAGAGGAAAAGATCCAGTAACAGTAAAAGAAACTCCTAAGCAAATTAGGCAGAGTCAGGAACTTATCCCAAATGCAGACCTGCTTCTTGCTTCAAACCTTCAGGGATCTAAAGAAGTGTGTTTGCATTCCAGCTGGTTTAACTCCTGGTTTTCCATGCTGTCCTGTACTCTAACACACGAGGTCATGTTTTTGTTAGCTGGTGTTTTCCCTCACAATGGAAATCCAAGCTGAGCTCTGTGTCACCACTCTGAATATTCTGTTCTGCTGCAGACATTTACAGAGTCCCTCTACAGTCATTATTCACACATATACATATATACATTATATATACACATATATGGTGTGAACTAGGATTAGCATAACACAGTGTGACAAAATAAAAAGCATTTTCCGTTCCTCGGTACAAGTTGCCATAGGAATCAAACTGTAGCATACTTCCTGTGAAAATGTAATGGTGTGGGCAACCTGAAGCCTTGTGTCTTTTTTAGGTACTGCTTTCCGTTTGGTCGGCCTGAAGGTGCTTTGAAAGCTACTCTCTCACTCTTGGAACGGGTAAGAATGAACGGGAGACATATAAAGGGACATGCAAATAATTGCAAGCAAACAGTACAGTTAGATGACCTAGTTTGTAATTCTCAGAGGGTCTGTTTACCTTTCATGAAATACCAGAATAAAAGTGAGGAAACTGCCAATATCAGAAGTTTTATTTTCAGATTCCCAGCTAGTTACATTGAAGAGTCAGTCTGAGCCCTTCTCTGATGCCTGCACAAGCTTTGCCACCCCAGCTGTTCTGTGGTTTTCTTTCTACCCATGGTTATCTCATTAGTCAGCATTAAGGATTTTACACCTGAGCTCTTGAAAAGCCAAAATGAGTAACACATTGATTTAGAGCTTAATAATTCCCTTTCCTTTTGCCTGAAGGTTTTGATGAAAGATATTGTCACTCCAGTACCACAAGAAGAGGTCAAAACCGTCATCCGTAAATGCCTAGAGCAGGCTGCTCTAGTCAACTACTCACGCCTGTCTGAGTATGCCAAAATTGAAGGTAAGGCTTCTGTCTGGCACTAGTTTTGAATTTGAATTTTGGTATGCCTCCCTGGGAAAATCTATCTCTTTTCTTAATGGAAACCAGAAAACAGCGGTTCGTCTGACTTCGATAGACTAAATATACTTGAACTGTGGAAATGCCTTGGATGTGGCCAAATAAATAGAAGAAAGCTCAGGAGAGAGCTTTTAGAGGGAACCAACATTAAATATGGGATGTCATGTAATTACCAGGGTCCTTCTGAGAGTTTGTGTTGCTCTTCAATATTTTCTCTGAGGACGTTTACCTATGAAAGACCTGGGCTGCATTGTTACCTTCTTTAAATAGAGAAAAAGGAAGCTGTCTGCTGTCTATAGCTCATAGTATTGGAAATAAAACAGGAGTTGAAGAATACAATATTCAGGTTCTACTTAACTCTTTCTGATACCTTGCACGTCTTTTGTCTTTAGGGGACATTTCAAATGTGGTAACAGAGTCATATGGAACCAGCTTCAGGGGCTCCAAGTTGACTCTGGACTTCTTTCTTGTTACCAGGGATGTAGCAGGTGTATTGCTACTGCCATCTCAAATGTCAGGGATGCAGGCATTGATGACTATATAATTAAAAGGCACTTTGAGTAAATTCAAGAAGCTATGCTTCTTTGGGACCTATTCACTCTCAAAGACATTAATCACTTTTCATTGTTACCCCTGTTGGCTGCTATAGGGTGATTTGAAAACCACACCCAACCTGACCAGAGGTATAAGTGTATACATGTGGAAGTTCTGTGTGCAAGACTTGATGTGTCCACACTCTGGAATCTCATGTTCTCTCACACACGAAGCACATGACACCCAAATAAAGCAAGCAAAAGCACATTGCCCACCTTGGGCCATCAATCAGAGGAACAGCTGACTAGCACACACACACACACACACCTTCACATATACTGCCAATGTCCTGTTTCCTTAGAAAATTAGCTGACAATCTTGTTAAATTCCCAATGTTCTGTACATTACATGTCTTCCTCTCCCTCTCGGATTTTGTCTGTGTGACAATGCAAATTGTGTACCAGTGGTAATGAGTTCATTGTTATGCATCCAGGGAGAAACACTTAAGAATTGGGCACTAGAAGGGTGTTTATCAACTCTGGACTTGGTAATGAATAACAAAAAGAGAGGAAGGAGAAGATCGATGGTTAAAGGGCTTCATTAGCAAATAATTGTTCCAGCATCCCCAGCCCAGGACATAATGGTTGGTTGAATTGGGTAAAGTCAACCATGTAACTACTAATCCAAAAGCCAGAGACGGGATGGGATCAAGAAATGAAATGGTCAGTTTCTACAACTGCTGCCTCATGGGTCTTGGTCCAGCTATCACTAGTCTTTTGGTAAGATCTGCTCTCTTCTTTCAGATAAATAAATTTAAAACAAAAACAAAAAAAAACTTTGCGTTCTGTAAGTAAAAATGCATTCATTTCAGAAGTAGATCAGCTGGTCTGTAGTCTCCTTCTGTGCCTCAATTCTTCTTGGTTGTGTTAATTATCTTTTGCACTGTGACTTTTAGGTCTGGGGATTCTTTGAAGAAACCAATCTTTTTATTCCAACTCTCTTTTCAGAGAAGTACCTCATTCCACACTACTTGCTCTCTTCTGCTTTTCTCCTTCCTTGTCCGTGATTGGCTCAGCCACTTTTTGACACAACCTCTGCAAAAGTGGCTGAGACACCAATTTCAAAGCATGCTGGGATTGTTAATTCAGACAACCCCACATTCTCTGGCTGCATGTGTCAGGTTTTCTTCCATGAACATAGTCCATTGTAGGCTGGGATATTGCAGCTTCAAAGATATTACTACCAGACAGCTTTCTTTGAACAAGGCTCAGGTCCTACCCTCAGAAAAGAAATCCTCCTTTTTTTTTTTTCACTTGAGCCTCTTTGAACGTTATAAACTTATCCATCTGAGAATTTTGGAAAGAAAGAAGTTGTAGTAATATTGCTGGGAGACTATGTTTATGAAGAAATACCTCAAGAGCCTTAGATACTAAAGTCTGAAATCCTTAGTATCTTGGAGCCTTAAATCAATGAAATTCTGTTTCCCTCTACCCATGATGTTTTTGGTCATTGTATTCTTGCCAACGACTCTAAAGAGACATGTAAAATCATGGTCACAATCTCTTTCGTGGCTCACGGCATGCTGAATGGTTAATCCAGTAGTTCCTAAATTTCAAAACTCCTTTTTCTTTTATCCTGTGTTTATCCCAAAATACTCTGTGGCTATTTTCCCTTGAGCTAATGTAACGTTTTCCTCTAACCTATGACCTTGAACCTCTTTACCTCTGACCTAAGCCTCTTGCATGCCCAAATCCTCTTTTGTAGGGAAAAAGAGAGAAATGTATGAGCATCCTGTCTTCTGCTTGGCCTCCCAAGTGATGGATTTAACCATTCGTGAGTACCCACCCCCTCCTCACCATGCTGGCTTCACTCTCTCTGTTCCATTATTTCAAGAAATCCAGATCCAAACCAACTCACTCTCCTTGCTTCAAGTTTTTTAGCATTGGCTTGTCTGTTGATTCTGTCTGTGAAACCCAGTGTGAGAAGTCCAATCACTTTGTATCAGCCTAAAACAGGTTAGACAATTAAGCCATCTGTTTGTGATAAACTCAGATTTGTCTGTAAGTTTTTTCAGTTACCCTGTCTGTGACCTGAATGCATTTTTACTTTGCTTGTGTGTAACCCTAACTTGTAAAGTATTTGTCACTGGTACACAATCAAAAGGTGTCAGCTAAGCTGAGGAGCGTTGTACGAGGTGTCAGAAAAAGGACATTTGAGGTGAAGGCATGCCTTCTCTATCCACGTTTAACATGTCAAACTATAATGGGTATGAGATCACACAAGGTGGTCCATACTCTGAAAGTTAGATCTTCTATGCTTCCTATCTATTCTCTCTCAAGCTGGGAAGTTTTCCTCCTTCTCTCTGAAGAGTCATATTTGCCCTTGTCCTCAAAGCTCTGGCTGGAACACATGACTTAATTGTCATTTGAAGAGTTCATGTATGTTTCATAGCTTGATTTCACATTAAACTTAATTTACTAATTTTCTATTTGTGCAGCCTTTTCCACATCTGTGAAGGAGCCCTTTTTTTTTGCTGGCCCCCAAACTTTGGGGCGGTGGGAAGCCAAGGGCAAGCTCTTCTGTCCAATATCATGTATCACGCATAAGTGGGGGGCATTTTGGTCCACTTGCTCATTAATCTTGCATATGTGTTCTTGTTTCTCCTTCTCTTCTCTCCTCATTGTGCTCTCTCTTTCAAATAGAGAATCAAAAGGATGCAGGTGAACCGATTGTATATGCCTTATCAATTACCAGGACTGTCGAGTTATATTCAGTTGTTTTTTTGTTTTTGTTTTTTTTGTTTTTGTTAAGTAGCTCCTTAAAGTATGCGCTCCCAGAGAGCTCCCAGGAGTCGCAGTAATACTTAAGGAGTTAATTTGTGCTGTCTACATGCATCTCATGACCACTCACTGTTGGCCTTCAGAGAGTGGCACTTCCGTAAAGGTGTAAGTTTGAAGGAACAGCATTCTGGTTTGCTGCAGAACGTCCTTCACCCTTGGTTTCAGGGCCTCGAAATTTGGCCTTATGAGTGTATGGTGTTTTGTTTTGTATTTTTAAAGACACTGAACCAAATGAATCTTCCTTTTCACTTTTTCTTTTCTTTCTTCTTGTTTCTGTTTTCTGCCCTATGGAGAAGTTTGTGTTCTTTGGTGAGTGTTTATAGTCAAGAGGAGGCACTGGTGTCCATGTTGTGCATGTGTGTGCTGTGTGATAGACAGGGGGACTAAGCAGGAGCTGTTGTGAGAAAGTTCTCTGGCTTTGGAAATTTTCTTCTTGTTTCATCTCAGGTCTTCTGAGCCTATTTAGATGAGAGCTCTGAAATGAAATATTAATGAATATATAATATCAATCAGCGTCTTTAAGAGTTAAAAGATTCCATAAAGAATTCTCACCCACATAACAGTTGAACATATTTCAGAACAATTCAGAGAGCATTCCTAATGTGTGCCAAACACCAGGTTAGCAATAAATATTCCAACACTCAAAACTATGCTCAAGACATATGTACTCCAAGTAAGGAAGGTACTCATTCATTCATTCATTCAAGCATCCATCCTTCCATCTATTCACCCACCAGGCAAGTAATTGGCAAGAAGCTACCTTGCAGCAAGTACAGTTGTGAAGAGCCAGGAACTATCCAAATGAGGAAAAACAACGATTAGCTTCATGAAACATGAATACAAATGTGTAAATTTCAAATTCAATATCTTACAATCCCCACTGGTTATGTATCAGAGGAGTATGACATTGTTATAAAACCATGGACACATTCAAGATATTGAGTTTCAATTGCACATTGGAAGAGATACATTGGAATCAGTTCATAGAAGCTAGAGATTTGGGGACATAGCCTACACAGAGAAAAATGTAACAAGCTATAGAGCTGACAAAAATACTGTTCTTATATAAAATGCTCATGCCATGAATTTCATAAGCTAGGCATGGTTTTACATGCATTTAACACATTTAATCTTCAGAACCCTTATCTAGCTCCTCCCATTTTACAGATGAACAAGAAAAGGTTAAAGAAACACAAATGATGAACAAACACACAGACCTAGAAGCCCACACAAAGACCACATGCCTACCTATTCCAATACAACATGGCTGTAAATCAGTGTCAGACTGTGTGGCAACACAGTCAGTACAAGAGCTCTGTGGCCTGGACATGCCTTAAAGACAGGGATCTGTCTAAAAATGGTGGCACACTCCTGTATTCTAGCATTCAGGAGGTGGAGGCAGCAGCCCAGATGAGACCATAGTGACTTCAAGGCAAGACACAGCTTTGTAGCAAGGCCCTGACTTTAAAAAAGAAAGATGTTATGACTGTGTGTCCTGGTCTAAAGTTCCTTCCCCAGGAATCTCTGTGACTTTTGTATTCATATAGATTTTTTCAAAGGATAATTCCAACACATCTTACCTCTACAGGTGTCAGCCATTGAAGGTTCCTTAAGCAAAGCTAAAGATACTCTCCAGAAAAACCATATTAGCAGTGTTGAAAAGGAAGTTTGGAGTCCAGAAATAGAGTAAAACTGAACTTAAAATGTAATATCAAAGCAAAGATGAATGTGAACCTTGGGATACTTGAGCCCTCTCCTAAGCACAACAGGTCTCATTGTCTTCTTCCTTGGCCTTTAAATATTCTTATTTCTGGTATCATTTCCAGACCTTTCCAATTTTCCTAGAAAATAGAATAGAATAGAATAGAATAGAATAGAATAGAATAGAATAGAATAGAATAGAATAGAATAGAATAGAATAGAATAGATTAGATGATAAAATAGAATAGGTGATAGATAGATAGATAGATAGATAGATAGATAGATAGATAGATAGATAGATAGAGATAGATATGACAGACAGATGGCAGGTGGTAACAAGGAGCTGTCAGGCTTATGAGTGCAAATTGGAATGGGGTAAATACGATGCTAGGACTAGAATACACAGATCTTCTGGTATGTTTACTCAAAGCATTCTTTGAGAGGCTACAAGATTCTGACCATGGCTTCCTGGCTGACTTTATGCTTTCTATCTTGTGACAATATTAGAAATTAAATGTTCAGCTTAGTTACAATATCACAAGAAAAATAGAAATTCATAAGATTTCAGAAGTTTATAAAAAAAAAAACAACCTGTGATCCTACCAAAGAATTCTGTTATTTTTAAACACTTTCATTAAACTGTCACATGTTCTAAACCAAGCAAGCACTGAGGAATCAATACTATCATAACTATTTTTCCTTCACTCCTGAAATACCTGCATAATTTTCAGAGCATTATAGTGATTTCACTGGATTTTTTCCTTTAAATGTGCCAAGTATTTGTAAAATTTGTACAGATAAACCATTCGATGGGGATTGATACAGTAACAGGTAAGTGGAAAGAAAGAAGAGGAAAAAAGACAGACAGGAAGAAAGGTAGACAGACAGACAGGTATAAACAAGAAGGAAGGGAAGAAAAGAATTGAGGGAGGAAGAAAAAAGGGACATAAATAGCTAGATAAGTACATGTATGAATAATGGGTGGATAGATAAACAGAGGGAAAATGCAAGATCTTGGCCTGGACACTGCTGAGAACGTTATATGAATGATACAACTGGATCCTCACCTTAGACACATAAATATGCCTTCACTATTGCTCTGTTTATAGTTTAGCTTAGAAGGCTGTGTGTTCATGAAGGTGAGTAGCTTACTCAAGCAGTACTTGACTTCATGTCTAACTAAGTGCAAGTGATATGTTTTTGTCTCCTTTTACCATGCAGACCACAGAAATAGTGGGCACTTGGACAGTATCTAGTCAGTGGGTGAAGAGTAAAGGTACCTATATCTTTTTAATATAGGAAGAACACAAAATAACAGGCCAGTCTCATACAGGATCATATATTTGCCAAATCCTTACATTGTGAATTCTTCCTGCAATGTTTGTAGATATTTTTCCTCTTCCATTGACAGAAACCTTCTAGAGCATGTCAAATACAAGGAAGATACCTGGAAAAAATAGTAAAGTACTTGATGTACACATGTAAGAGTCTGAATTCAGATCCCCCAGCACCCATGTCAAAAGCTACACATGGTAACACATAATTCCAGCAGTGAAGAAGGTGGAAACATTAAGGTCATTGTCTTGCTGGTCAGCCAGACTAGCCTCCTCAATGAGGTGCAAGCCAGTAAGAGATACCATCTCAAAAATGAAGGTGGAAAAGACCAAGAAATGACATCTAAGGTTGACTTCAAGCCTCTCTCTCTCTTTCTCTCTTTCTCTCTTTCTCCCTCTCTCTCACACACATATACATACACATATGTACATGCACAGGCAAACACACATACACACACACACTCAAGGACCTCTAGAGTCTGTACCCCATAGATTTCATGCCTCTGCAATATCCAGTTTTGTTTCCCACTGATCTGGGTATTATTGAAAGAATAAAACACAACCAAGAGTACACTCTCACCAAACCACTGTGCAAACCCAGTGGCCCTACAGTCTACTCACAAGGAACCAGTGAGGGTAAATACTATTGTAAATACTGTTGTAGAGTGATGAGTATCTCTTGCTTCATGCTTTACACGTTAGGAGTTAAAGGTCTCTCTTCCCATCTCTTTTGTTTCAATGATGCCCAAATAAATCAGTTTCTAAGTCCCAATTATTCTGTGAGTAGCACTTCATTTATACTATACAAACAGTAAGGAAGACAAGGAAAAACACATTTATTTCCCAGGTATACCATTAGTTTACTAAGAAGAATATAATAATGTTGTCAGCCAACTGATGACATGTCATCAAATGTAGTGTGCATCCAGATTTCTGAAACATTCAGTGGGTTTTATGCACTGAGATAAGAAGTTGGTCTGTTTGCAGAAATATTTTTGTTTGTGAGCTGTAGCCTTTGATGTCTGTGCAATGTCTCAAGCCCTGTTCATAGAAATCTTGAAGTACTAAGTTGCTGGGCAACATACTCAGAATCAAACAACTGGGCAGGTACAGCTCTGGTCCAGACTTAAGCAGGAGCCTTTCTAGTCCCAGAGCTCATGGTTTCCATTTCTGCACCATGAAGTGCTTGTGACTTGTTAGCAATAAAATTGAAAGATCACAAAGTAGCCTCTCAAAGAAGAAATAAAAACAGGAAATTATTAGATAAGCCTGAACCTCATTTGACAAACCAGGAGTCAAGTCCTGGAGAAAAGCACTAAGATTTCAAATAAATGAAATGGTCATTCTCATGTCCCATGTCCCAGACACTCACTTTTCTTTCACTTTAGAAAAAGACGCTATCCACAGTCTATTGATGGGCCTACACTTCTAACCCTGCTGATGCTATCCAGCATCCAAGTATTTGAGTCACAGGATTGCAGATCTCAGGCAACACTGACTAGAACCAATCTAAACACTCATTCAAGCTAGACATTCAATCCCACGTTAGTTTTAACCCTGCAGACTTTACTTCATGCATCCATCATTATAAGGAGGCAGATTACCTTGCAAAACACTGTATGTCTAACTAATAAACTCTGTTTCTGCTCAGAAACAATCCCCTTCTCCCAAATCTTAGCAACTATCTATAGGCTAGGAATTTTCAGTAAAGCATTACTACAAGCTCTGGCATCTTCCTCAACACATCAATGGCTGGAAATTGGTAATAAGTGGGGTTTCCCTCAGTCATATCTGTCCCTCATGTGTTATTTCAGGGGCTGGCAGTTCGCTTGCTGGAACCAGAGATGGTCAGGTTATTTAAGGGCTAATTGGAGTGTCTCTCGCTCCTGGATGCCTCTCTTCCTTGGCTTAGCTATGCCTGCAGAGGAATTCTCTTTTTTGTTTTTCTGCAGTCACATTTAACTCTCTTTCTGGAAGCCAAGCAGAATTAATTGTGTAAACATGAGCAATGGTAATTGGGTAAATGAAGTTGGAAACCAAGGTATGATGTTTTTGTTTTGCTCTGTGAGGAAAAAAAAAATAGGACGCTTGTTTTTCTATGGTGGCAAACCTTACAGTAAGAATTCTGGACAGAGAGTTGGCAGGAAGGAATTTATGAATGTTTTTTCCCCAGGACTCATTGAGTTGAACCATGTGTCTGATGCCTCACAGGTTACAGATCAACCACAGACATCTCTGTGTTGTACTGTGCACTAGATCAAGTATTCTGATACAGATAATCAGTTACGAGGTGTAAAGGAGCATAGAGTTCGCATGAGAATTACACACTAAGGTAACAAACATTCACCACAAGAGCCATGAAGGTGTGTGATGGAGATGTCCCCAACTTTACAGAATGCTGTTAGCAACATGCCTTTTAAAAAAAAAATAAAACAATGAAAGGACAAGCCTTTCTTTCAATAACTTTATTTTAAAATGATTTCTACTAATTCTGTGGTCATACAATTTTTCCCAAAGAATTCAAATTAAGAGAAACTGATAAAGACTATTTCTACTTGTGTGCTGAAAACCACTGAGGTATTATAGCAAGGTCAGTCTTAAAGACCCCATATATGTCTTGCTTTTAGTAGATAGCATTGCCAGAACATGGTATTTATTCATGACATTGCTTCCTCTCTCTATTAATGTCACTATAATTGTATTTTTTCTATACCTCAGTAAAATTCACTTTCCCAGTTGAAAATCCAAGCAAACCCAGAAGCAGGCCTGACAAAGGAATGTGTCCCTCGCCACTCAGATCACTCTCTCCACAAGAACTATTAGAAAGGATCAGGCCCAAGGTTAATGAGACACTCATTAAAGAGAGAGAACTGTAGAAGCTGCTGGTACTCTGTGCTTGTGTGGAAGAAGAGACTATTGTCGCAGGACGTTTGCAGCGCTGATATTGTAAACCACATGACAGATGGGTCAAGTGCTGATTATGGTATTCTAACATTTGGAATAGCGAGTAACATATTCGATAAGTTGGCAAGTTTTTATATATGATTCAACCCACAATATAAAAGCCATGAGAATTCCAAATTGAAAATAATTAAATGAGCTGGAAACAATCAGATACCACACATTTTCCCCCCAAATGACAGATTTTGACATGTTGAAATTCCACAAAGGGAGCATGAATATTCCCTAGCTCACTTGAACTAATGGAGGCCTTTTATCTGCTTTAGCAAAGCAATCAACTTCAGCCTTCTCACAATGCAGAAGTAACAGTGACCATTTGTAGGCGCTTTGACCTGAGGGAGACTTATCCCATGCCTTGTTTGATTTGTTCCAATTCTGTCAGATACAGGGAAAATTCTTGACTCTGTCTCATTCATATGATAAGAAACCAAATCACAGAGGGAAGAAAATTAGATAAAAAAAGTGAGCAGCCTATGAGGGTAAGAATCCACATCACCAACCGTTCATGCAGCATACTCTGTTTCTGGTCATGTGGAGGGGAGAATCAGTTAAGGACCTGTGCGTGTTCTTCGTGATACAAGAATATATCTTCTTTCGGCCACTGATGCAGCAGCTGCCATTCATGTTTGTCTCTCTTGATGGAGCATCGGTTTTTGCATTCAGCCTCTGAGTGTCTGGGTAGGGTGTGGTGAGATGCTAGTTAGAGTCCTTGTCAAATCCCATCATGCCTCTAGGACACCGAGGTAATGCTAAAGGAACAGCATCTCCGGTTACCGTTTGTCACGTTTGCTTGTCCGGGTGTTCTTTTCAGAGTTCCTTGTCACTTGTCACTCTTTGTGAAAGTCACCTTGTCTCTTTACTTTTTTTTTTCTGCCTCTCTCCTACCTGAACAGCTCCCCAGCCAGCTCCTGAGCCTCTTTCTTTATTCACACAATTGCAGACCAGCATGTTATCTCAGAGGCTCACAGGCATGCCTAGGACAATATCAAGTACCGTAAACCTTCTATCTTCTGTCCCTTGGCTTTCTAGCTTTCTAGCTTAGTTGGCTTTTGTGTTCACTCTTGAAATTCTGTTTCAGTTTGAAATACTAAGCTGAGGCTCAGGCTCTCAAGTGTGATGTCATAGGTTTTGAGATACTCAGAAGAGAGCATTTATTTCCAAATGTCCACATATTTTTTTTTTGTCTAGCAATGTCTGACATATGCAACATTTTCAAATCTCAATGTCAGCACAAAATAACATTGTTGTTGCATAACATTTTGCATGATGGTTTTTTCTATGTTATGAGCTTCAATTCTGTTGAATGAAATGTCTCCTAACTATACTGTATTTTCCGTTCTTTTTTCCATCAGTGCTCCAGCTACTGCAAATTGGGTCAGGGGTAGGAATATCTCAGTACATTTTATGATGGCAGAAGTGACCAACGAGCCAGACTCATTTCTAAACCAAACTTCTTCATGCCCTTTGGGTTGCCGAAGGCATTTACACAGTATTTTCTTTAAAGACAACATCCTACAGAATTCATGGCTAGTATATTTTTTTTTCCATTGAGTTAGCAAATCAGCTATTCAAACAAATAGGGGAAAAGTAGCTGTGTCTCACCAAAGTGGCTTAAGCTACAGATAATGGAGTCACAACTAATTAGCAGTAAGTAGAAATTGAGCTACGTGGGTTAATCGGCAGTCAAGTATTCTAGACTAAAGGCTCATAACCCACGGACTTCAGCGATTGCATGTTCAAGTCAAATTGCACAAGGTTTTAGTAAACATACTGTCTGTATATATAATACATACCAGGCATACACATACTTGTGTACATATGCATACATTCATCAATGACTGCATGCACATGTACACATTATGTGTATCTATTGCTGTTTATTGTAGTCAATCTAAAAGTCTTGCATTTAAAAAAAAATCACAAATCTTCAGGCAGTCCTTACTTAAGCATCTTGGATTTCTAAAAACATAAAAAAGGCATTTGTATATCTTAGGTGAATATGAATAAAAATACTCATGGGAATTATTTTATTTCTATCTTTGATGTCATGTACAGCCAGAATTCCCCTTGATTTGGTGAGTGTTCCATCCAAAAGGACAATGCTCTCTATTTTGAAAGTGAGAGATTTCAAAGATGTGGTCCAAGTGGGATTTCCTGCAGATCTGTATAATGTGCGGGCTTGTCTGGTTATAAGAAAATGTGCATACGTGTGTGATGTATGTATGTGGATGTATGTGTTGAATGGGTAATAAGCATAGGATAAGGAATTTGCAAATTGATGTGTAAATGTGAATATCAACTGATGAAAAGTAACCACTGGCCATATTTACTATCAAAATGCAAATGTCTCACTCTATGCATAGTACCCAAACATATATACGCAGTATGTTTGTAGAAATGCTGGAAAGTCTACCCATGAAATTCTGATAGTCTACTTATAAAAATTACAAACAGGTCAGGTGTCCCCAAAATACAGAAATCAATCTTGCCTCTCATTTTTTTTTCCAAGAATTTTTTTCTCTAGACCAGGCCATCAGCTGAAACCACCCAACCTCCCACATCTGTTGACTAGGTGTTGGCTGTCCTTTACCTACCATGAAAACTCCCCAAAACTCCCACCTTCAAGCTCCAACTAGTTCCACCCACCTTTCCATTTGACTATGATAGAGATAAAGATGATATCATTGGCCACATAGAGAAGCCCATCTTCATGCCCACAATTGTCTAATTGAGCTGAAACTTTAAAACCATTCATCTTACTTGGTCTCATCTGTCAGTCTTATCTCCCAGGGGATAAAACATTCCCATTTGCATAGTGTTTTACAGAGTTTATCTTCTACTCTTAAATTCTAAATACTAATGATGTGTGTCATCTAAGAAATGCCTAACTTTTTTAAGTGGCTGTTTTCTATCCTTATATTTAAATACAACCACTCCAGAAATAAGTTTTTATGGAGTATTAAGAAATTCTATTTAGTGCTGGGGATACAGTTCAGTAGTAAGAAAATTAGCCCTTAGTTCAACCCCCCAGCATCATAATAAGGAAATAAAAACAATGCAAAGGAATTATATTTAGCAAGGCACATTCTGACACCCAAACTAAGCTGATTTGGCCAAGAAACAACACTGCCCACATGCATGAGCTGAGGGTACAGTGGAGACAAGAGCTCTGTTTCTGTTAAAGTATAGGTTATAGCAATCCCTGTAATAATCTAATCCCTAAGATGCTTTTAATAATTCTGCCCTGAATTTCTACATAAGCATCCAAGAATGTTTAGTTTTCTTCTCATCTTTTCCCTGGGTGACTTGTAACAAAGAGGCTTTGAATGTTCATCTCCAAAGTGAATATTACAGTACCCAGTCAACAGGTAGGCCTGAAGTAAAAACCATGTTGTCCTGTTGATCAATTAGTGGCTCACATAGAAAACAAACATAGCGCCAATCAATATGAAGCCTTGGATCTCTCGCCCCATGTAAGGTAGACAGAGCACAGTGTAGAGAATCATTTGAGGTAGTCCATGTATGCTGTCTTTAAAGAATGTGTGTACAAAACGCCACTAAATTAGCATTGACTATTGACTATTCTAGACCTCACATTAGCTCCATCTGCAACTTGGGAGCTGGAGCACTGTTTTCGTAAGTGTATCATAATGACAATGACAACAAGGTGGCTTTATGGTTTGCTCACTTAACATTTGCATGAAACTTTTTTTTTAATTTTGATAACCATTCAGAATTTCTCACCCACTAGTTCTGTTGGCCACAAAACTAGCCTGCTGCTTTCGTTGAATCTTACCACAAATTCTTATACTCCAGAAAATGTAGGCCGCTTAATCACTCCCGCCAAAAAGCTTGAAGACACAATCCGTCTTGCTGAACTAGTCATTGAAGTACTGCAACAAAACGAGGAGCATCATGCCGAGGTGAGCAGGCACAGGGGGAGATGTCACAGTGTCCCTTAGCTGAGGTGCCAATGCAGTCTGCAAACTGCCTGGTTGTGAACAAGATGTCTTAACTTGCGTTTTCTTTTAATTGGGCTGAAGGGAATGAAGGTAGAAGTTTTGGAAGGAAGAGGCGTCTTTAGAAGGTTGTCTAAGGGACCAAGAGGTGGTTGTATATTGTGCATTTCAGCCTGTTTTCAGATGTTTGTTTCTCTGAACTCGGGACTGAGGTGAGTGTACCTCGGGGCTCTGTGGCAGCCGGCATGCAGCACAGATTCATTATCCAGACACACACACAGAATACTCCACGGTCTTTTGTGGTTGTTTTGTTGCCAGCACTGTTGTTCTGATTGGTTCTTTGGTGTGTGGACCCTAGGTCTTTTTTTTTTTTTTTTTTTTTTTTTTAGTTTGAGTTTTTCTCTGTATCTTATACTGGTTATGCAGTCATTTTCCTTTTTAACCTTCGATTGCCCAGGTAGCTGAGCACACTGACAAAGACAATAAGTCTATGCTGTTCGACTGGTCATTTCCACGACACAAACCCAGATAAATATAGCTTCCTTCATTGTATTTTGACAAACCACTATCAAAATGATTTTGAAGGAATTATAAACGGAAAGACTTCAATACCAACTAAATGCCAAACCTATAAGGACGTAAACGCCCCAGAACTTCCATGGAAGATCTAGAGGATTAAACTCCAAAACTGCTCCAAACTTAAACTTTAAAATCATTTCTCTCAACATAACCTGGTTTTTAATATTATACTAATTCTCCCTCTTCCTTTACATTCATATTTACAGAAAGGGGAGGAAAGGGATAGCTGTAAAAAATGATCTTTTGACACCTAAAACGACCCTACCCATAACTAAGAAAATATTGACAGATTGTTAAATGATAATATATCATACACTGTAAACCCAGCCATCCCAACTAATGCTGACTGCATATTGAAATTTCCTCCCTGTTTCTCTACTGTTCCGGTCAACCTTGGCTGATCGTGGCAGGGGAAAGAGGTATGTGACTCAACCGAATGAAGCGGCCACCTGCTCTCATACTCTGTGCATGCCCTGGTAGTACCATGTCTTCTAATGGGATTTTCCTGGTGCTCCTGCTTTCTAACACTGACCCCAAGAATGTAACAGCAACTTCCAGTGGACTGCTTGTGACATGGGTGACCCTCTACAGCAGGGTAAATGTGGGGTGATTCTCTTGTACATGCATGAAGCAATTGATAGACTTATGAGGACTGCGGTTACATCCTGACACACGCCTCCCACCTGCCTTGATTCTGTCCCTGGCCTGTCATAGTTTCCTATGTTCGTCTGTATTTACCTTTATTACAGAAGAAGAGTTCCAAGCTTAGTAACCAGTAGCCCCTTGGAGTGATACTAACCTTTTTCTTCAGCTGTCTGTATGTGAGTCATATATACAGTATTTATATATAGAGAGAGTGTCGAAGAATCCTGAATTCCTTGCAGACCCTTTGTGAAGGGAAGACCCATGAGTGGGTGTCACTAACTCATACAGAACTTAACAATGGACACACAGCCTAGAGGGAAAAGGGGTGCCAAATAGTAACCCCAACCACACAAACTTAAGAGTAACTTTCAGACAGTTGCAAGGAAGTTGGTTTGCTTTTTTTTTCCTTCCATTTTTACTTCGTTAGGTATTCTTTTTAGATTGAGGGGTTGGAGGTTCCAGTGATGATAAGTTTCTTCTTTCTGGGTGTCTTCAAAACCATCTCCTGGGACTTGAGGGATTCTGGCCTGCCTTTCTTGGCAGAAGTAAAGGCTT
Organism: Arvicanthis niloticus; assembly: GCF_011762505.2. Lineage (NCBI taxonomy): Eukaryota > Metazoa > Chordata > Mammalia > Rodentia > Muridae > Arvicanthis > Arvicanthis niloticus. The sequence goes on along the minus strand of NC_047660.1, from coordinate 97,247,908 downwards.
AACCAAGTGCACATATTTGTGAAGCCCTGGATATGAAGAGGATGCTTCCTTCCTGTCGCAGCTGTGCGTTTAAATGAATAACGGAAGACGTAAATGGCAGACATACTCGATTGGTAACAAGCTGCTCACTAAGGCTACAACCACACCACAGAGAATGTGTATGTTCCTTGGCCACGCCAAAGAGGCACCACCACAGCAGAGAAATCCCAGCACTGAAAAACAAAAATATTTTTTGAAACCCAACTTCCAAAGAAGGCATTTGTTTTTACCTTTCCCAAAAGTTTTGGGTTTTGGGCAAACGGCAATCATCATCATATTAACCACTTACAAGAAATGTTTCCATCTTGAAGATTTAGAAGTCCTGCAGGGGAAACAAACTTGTTGACTTCAATCTTGTTGTAAATACAACAAGAATAACTTTCTGAAGTTAGTAATAAAAAACTTCAGCATATTTTAGAGTCCCAAAGGCCAAAAATTATTTTAGGTAAATGTATAGCATTACCCATCATGAGATCTCACAACTTAATCAGACCTGCACATTGGGCCCTTCCTATCTACTGATCTCTGAGTCAAGGAATTCAGTGTTCCTTGAAAGACAGTGAGAAATAAAATGTTCTGGGCCATGAAGGGATGGGGTACATAGTAGACAGAGCTTAGACTCTAAACCAGACAAGTATGGGCTTGAATTCTAGCCCTAACATGTTCATCATGTGACTGTGATCTAGTTACTTAACACAGCCAGATAGTCACTGTTAAAATGGAAGGTGACATTAAGCAAAGGGTCAGATGATACTGTGCCCAGCACGTGATAAACACTCTACAAAGTTTAGCTATTGTTATATGAAGAAAATAATTCCCAAGAAATCAAAATATCTGATGATTTTAAAAAAGGATGATTTCTAGGTGAAAGGTACATAATGACTGAGAATGGATGGACTGAGTTGGAAGCAGAGGGGATCCTCTCCCTGGAGGAGCGGGTTCATCCTGAAAGGTACCCCACCTGTCCTCAGTTGCTGCATACAGATAATAATACCTGAAGCATCACACAGAAATTTGAATTCTCATGTTTGATGCCAGCCCTATGAACTGGAATCTCTAGGGAGTTATAGAACATTTGGTCTCTTTCAAAAAGATGCCCAGGTGATGATTCCTGTGTGTAGCCAAGTCAGTGACTAGGGTGTAATGAAAAAAGGTTAACTTGACATAACACATTGTACACTTTTTCATCCTTAAAGGACAAGGAATTGTTTGCCCAGAACTCACTCTCTGGATGCTCCCTAAGCTTTGACAATTTAAAAAGGCACTAAATTCTAAATAAGGATCTTAACTGTTGTGGCCATACTATTTATTAATACCTCACAGATAAAAGTAACAACAGAACTCCCCCCACAAAAAAAAAAAAAAAAACTCATCTTTTTAAAAGCTGTTTTAAGTTCCAATATAGTAAATGTCCCAAGAGGGAAACGTTTCTCCTCAGCCAAGAGCACATCTCTCCTTTCCCATTCACACATGCTGTGTGTGGAAGCTGGTGGCACGTTTTGCTCTCATATGCAGCAGAATTTTCTTCTCAGAACCTGACCTACTCACAGGCAAACAAATTTTATCTTCATGTACTCCCCCTTCCCAATCTCTCTCTATGTATACGTATGTATATGTATATATGTATTGTGGTGCACAGAGGGGTACATATATACCTGTTAGTTTGTGTGCAAAATATATAATGTGTTCAGTGTAGTGAATTGTACCCCCTAAAGCACACAGCTTTTGCCTTTGAATACTAATAATAATAAAAGCATCGGGTAAGTATTTATATGCTACTGTGTAACTCCATATTTTCTATGGAAAAGGTTTACTGAACCTTTAGGTGCCTATGGACATATATTATGTCATGTGCAAAAGTAGTTCTTACCTATCAGAGACAACCTAAAATAAAGAATAGCTTTTGCTTAGCACAGTTGTCCAGACTGTCTGATCAAAATTATCCTTTAACTGTTTAGTTATTCCTAACCTATCTAGACTCTTTACCCACTTCTTAGAGAGTGCTAAAAAGAAAGACCTTGGTTTTTGTTTCTTCATTCACTGCAGCAGCCTCCCTAGAGATAATACTCCTCTTTGTAGGGCTCCCAATCTGTCCAGCCTGTATGACTACTATTGCAAAGACTAAGAGTTTCTCAGTAACACATTACTTAGGACCTGGTTCTCTATAGAGGAGCAATACTTATTCCCCATGGTCTCTTGCTTTCAAGTTCTTTAAATTAAAAACCTAAGACCCACATCTGCAGTTGAGTTAAGAATTTTATTTTACTTTCATACATTTTGACTGGGTTTTGGTTTGATTTGGCTTTCTGTTTTTATTCCTTGTCATCCTAGAACAAAGTTGTATATGAGAACATAACGCAGTCTTCCCCAACATATCTTTATGGCCATGCCCTGAAGATGTAACATTGATCAATCAACTGAAGAATAAGTGCCAGCCAATTTGCTGTGCCTTTCTGAACTTGACACATACCCTGGATGAGGGGAGAAGAGTCGCCCTGTATAGGCTCCGGGCTGTGGACAGGATTCTCTGCCTAAATGGCAGCAGGTTGCAAAAAACACTGACTCGGGGGAGGAAGGATTCCTTCCTCTGCTGGCCTCAATCAATGGAGCAAGGCCCATGCCCCAGGGCTCTCATGTCCAGGTGGTGGAGCTACAATAAAACCTCATTAATTCAGGACAAATACTTAGAATCTGTGATGACTTGGTTGCATCTTTGGCTATTTTCATTTTTCCTAAGTAAAATATTTAGCATAACACCAACACTGTGGTAATTAAGAAGTCTTTTCTTGTAACTTGGAGGCATGCAGTTCTTAGACCTACAAAGTCAAACCTCCCATCTTTTTAACTGACAGGCCAGTTTATCAGCAAATACTTAGAAGTTGGGAATATTTTTAAACATTCTGATGCATTCATGTACTAAACATTGTAGACTCTGCGTGCCATCTACGTTAGTACCCAATGATAGGCTGCTTTCAAAGGCAATATAGTATCTCTGGAAAGTCCAACAATTTAAGCTTTTGGGCTAACAGAACAGCTTCCCCACTCCCATTGCTCTGAATCAGTGGGGTTTTACTGTATATTATGATGGAAACAGCAGGTGTCTAGTTCCAGCCAAGCCATCCTTAAAGAATGGTACATGACTTGATTTTTTCCATTTAATTTGCAAACCAGCCACATGTTGATAAAGGAGAAGTAAGTAATATGAAATGTTATGAAAGAAAAGAGGTGGCCCCTCTGTTCTACCTCCTAGTGGCTGTTAGAATACCCCCTCCAATAAGGAATAGATTCTCACAGAAGAGCTTGGCCATTGAACAAACCCTTCCATGTACAGAACTATTTCCATAATCATCCTTCATATTTCCAAACACTTTCCCATCCTTTTTGGTGAATGCTCTGGAAAGTGTTTCCGGTGTGAATACTTTACAGCATTGAGTGGGGAGGTGGGGGGACAAGAAAAGGCTGGCAATGTTTGTTTTTCTGCTCTCTTTGAAATCAGCAACACAGGGCCTGTTGATACCACCACTCATTCTGCATGCCCTCCCCTGCCAGAAATGATTAGCCAACATGCATGCATGCCTTTGAGCTGCATTCACATCTGGCCCAGGCTGATGTGAATGTCACCCCTGAGACCCTGCACAATGATTTCCAAAGGCTCATGTGCATGAAAATGAGTTACTTCACTGATATTTTTTGGTTTTCAATGTACATATGTCTAAGCCCCACAGAAGTAAGTTCTAACCTTATTCCACGTTCCCTAGGCTAAGCCTGATATTTCCTCTAGACCAGAAGCAAAAAGCAAAGGCTCCCTAGTGAGACAGAGTTTTTTAAATCAACAGTTCTGTAGTAATTCTAATAATGGCTTCCTGTAACTTAGTTTGATAGAGGGTAATGTTTCCAGAGTGTAGGAAAGTGGGAATTCCTGGGGTTTGAAGAGACCATAGACAACTAACCCCCAGATATGGAAATGAAACTATACAGTAAATACAAATTTTCAAGTTAGACCAGCAGAAAACCCATAAACACAGTGAAGAAACTCCCAAATTCTACACCTTAGAGCAAGAACCAGCCAGCAGCGATGACACAGAGCATGAACCAAGCCTACTGAGTTATTGTAAATTGAGCAGAAGTTCAATGTCTGACACTCCGACAGCAGTGACCTCTGACCTCTGGGTCAGGAACAAGACTTTCTATACGGAGTACAGCCTTGGACACTGAGAGGCCCGCTCATATCCAAACTGCTGTTCTCTTTACAATAAAGTGACCACACCCCGCTGGATGTACAGCCAGTCTTGAGTAGTGAGGGTTGGAGTACACACCCTTCATCCCGAGGAGATACTCATCCCCTCTCTGTCTGTTGTTTTTCTGCCACATTTCAAAGGCCTTTGCGTGGTGGTCAGACTTAATGGTGGAGCATGCGGAGACGTTCCTGTCACTCTTTGCAGTGGACATGGATGCAGCATTAGAGGTGCAACCCCCAGACACGTGGGACAGTTTCCCACTCTTCCAGCTGCTGAATGACTTTCTCCGTACAGACTGTATGTATAACCCTGGACTATTGGCCTTTCCTGAATAGTATGCAGATAAACTTGTGGCTAAGATATCTTTATTCCATATAGACTGTGGGTTAGACAAAGCTCCTCTTTGTTTTGCTGTTATAAACATGCATACACACATACACACTACACACACAAACACACATACATAAGTACATACGTACATGCATACATACACACTCCACAGACACATACACATACTCCATACACAGACACACACAAAGTACATATACATACACACTCTACACACACATGCATACATACACACTCCATACACACAAACCCCAAACACCCACACAAGCTACACTCCACACACACCCTCTGTACACACACCACATACACATACATATATACACACTAGAGAGAACGAGAGAGAGAGAGAGAGGAGAGAGAGAGGAGAGAGAGAGGAGAGAGAGAGAGAGAGGAGAGAGAGAGAGAGAGAGAGAGAGAGAGAGAGAGGAGAGAGAGAGAGAGAGAGAGAGAGAGAGAGGAGAGAGAGAGAGAGAGAGAGAGAGAGAGAGAGAGAGAGAGAAAGAGACTTAACTGTGGATAGCAGTTCTCTTGCCTGTCTTTGAAAAGAACCTGAGAGCCATGTGGGAAGAGGTATTCATTTCTTGTGTTCTCTTTATTCTCTAGAAAATTGGTTAGCTTAGCCTCTTTAAGCTTTTCAATTTCTATCAGATGACACTTCCTAGATACAAGACACCTCTGGCCAAATTACACTGCAAGTGTCTTATAGCAATGACAACCATTAAAGCAGTCCTTCTGGGAGGGTGATGAAGGAGGGGGAGGAGACAGGGAGCGTTGTTTTCTTCCTGGTAACTAGTCAGCAGAAGAGGGGTAAGAAAAACCACTTACAAATGCTGTGGGTTGATGCTTTTCGTAAGAATGCACAAGCAGGTAACATGACTTTGGTTCACATTTCCCTTCCATGTGGATTCAAGTATGAGTTTCCATGCAGTTCCTGGTTTTGTCTTTTTGTTTCTTTCAGTCTCCTTTGAAGCAGGGTGTTGGATATAGAAGACAGTACTCTCTGTGTGTACATTGTACTTCAATAAAGTTGCTGTGGGTTCTGACCGGGATTTTGCTTATCTGTTCTAGATAATTTGTGCAATGGAAAGTTTCACAAACACCTGCAGGACCTGTTCGCCCCACTTGTTGTTAGATATGTGGATCTGATGGAGTCCTCCATTGCACAATCCATCCACAGGGGCTTTGAGCGGGAGTCATGGGAACCAGTCAAGTAAGGAAACTGCTTTTAATACCATCGGAATTTGGGTACAAATGGCTACAGAGTCATATAGAAACAGATTAATGGTGGCACATGGCTATCATTGTTAGCATGAAAAGAGAGCAAGCACTGTTTTATTTCTTAACATGGTACTGGTGGCTTTCCCTGACTGGATGGGATAGGGAGAGGGGTAGAATTATGTTTTTATGAATCGAAACCTTTGTGTCACAAGAGGGATGTAACCATGGGTGTGGTATTTATTCTGTTTATCTTAATCAAATGCTACTTCTCACAGTGTTTTCCATAAGGTCCCCAGGAGAGGGGAAGCCCTGACCACAATATACAAGATTTTATTGGTTACACATCACACAGGACAAATCATGGGGGATCCTGTGTGTTGTAAGCTTGTTACTTTGCACAGCTGCTGGGCAGCCTCAGTTATTGAGTGTGTTTGGCAGACCCAGAGACTCCTCTGCTGCCAGAGGAGCAGGCTGTCCCTGTGGACTGCCAAGCACCGCTCCCAAATATACCAGAAATGACACCCCTATATGGAGGGTGTGTGATGTGGTTTGAAAAGCTCTAGTAAAGCCTGCCTCTGCCTTTGCCCTGGTAGACTCTAGTTGTTTGGGCACCCCCCACTACCACCACTTCTCTAAGAAATGGTTTTGTACTCTGCAGCACTTTACATCTTTGAAATGTACCAACCTAGAACAAAACAGGCATATATGCTAGAATTTTTAGGAAATCCAGACCTTTTCTCTCAGTTGGAAAGAACTCAAGAGGCTTTCCTCAATACAGGATCCTTTTCTGAAGTAGGCTTCTAAATGAATATTCTTCTAATATCAATCTCTTAAGGCAACCCTGACTGACACAATTCCCTCTGTCCCCTCCCACAGTTAAGTCACAGGACAATTGCTTTGATTTGCCCCAACTGAAAGCAGGCCAATAACCCATAGCTCTTGGTTTGGAAGAAAAGAGAAGTAATGGTTCTGTTGACTTTTACCTCAGGAGTCTAACACTAGATTAAGAGGGTAAGGCATACACAAGGGGGTATTTATTTATTTGTCGGTCATAATAATAATGGCCATTGTGCTTTGGAAAAGAGCTGTGAAGAGAAAAAGGCTTAAATGAGTGATATTCCTGTTTTGAAAATAGCAATGGTCTTGAAATAGCATTTCCCTGCTTGGGTTTAAATGTAGAAGGTACTATTGCCAACATAGAGGAGGGGAATGATACCACCCTGGGTTCTTAAAGAGCTGTAGATCTGGGGCCTTGCCCTAGCAGGAAGGCAAGGGTTTGACTTCTAGGAATGTGTTTTCTCATCATTAAAAGTGATTCTTTAAAAAGTTCCTACCCAGGGCCTGAGACTTGTCATAAATTTCTGTGAAAATGTCACTAAAGTCATTTTATAATCTGTTAACTTCTTCAGAAGCCAAACATATGACTGCTATTCATTTGGAAGCATTCAGTGTTCTGAGTACTTACTACCAGCAGTAGAGATAGAATTAAAATCACTTTCACAATTGGAGTCATAGTCTGGAATGTTTTTTTTTAAACTGATGATATTGAACTCGTGGATCCATAATTTAAATGCCTGAAACTTTCAAAAGAGTAAGTGTTATGAGTAATCACCTGAGAATATAGACAGCTGTGGATGTGGGTGGGAGCCAAGGGGGGAGGAAGTAAATGTTTTGCTGTCCAAATTGTACTATTGTTTGTCTGTGATTTGTTCAGTTCATATCAAACAGTGCCATGCCTTTCAGAGTACCTGGAGATATTTGAAAAGGCCAAGCATAAGCTAGATTAATATTCTTTTTAACCACACAGCAATTAGCTTATTTTTAGACAGTATGGATGCTGTGTGGAAGTTCTGAGGCACCGCCTGGCATAAGGAATAAAAGGTAGATTGGGATATGTGTGTTTGTAGAGAGACAAACCTCTCCATTCCTCTATCAATGCAAAGAGAACACAGGGAGAACACCTTCAACACGTGAAGAAGGCCATCCCTCCTTAAACAAAGATGCCTCTTTCAACTTGGATTTTTATCAAAAGCAATAATGGCAAAAACTCTTTCAGAATCCTCTCCATCAGGCTCCTCCTAGACTAGGAACTGACTTGTGGGAATTTAAGTTGCCCAGTCCTTTAGTCTTCTCAGTTTCTGCCATATGACTATAATACACAAACGTCCATACATGTGCACACACATATACATACACACACAGATGTACATGCACATACACATATACAATGAATAAAAGAGATAAAAAGAAAATACATTAAAAATAACATTTGTCTTTCATATTTCCTTGTATGCAACTACTTCAGTGTAAAGAAAAATTAACTACAATTATCTGTGCTTAATACAATGTAAGTTATTTGGTAGTATAAGTAAATAGCTAAGTCTTAAGTTTGTTTACTTGAAAAAATGAGAAGAGAGGGACTGCATTTTACTCACTTACTCTATTATTCTGTGGATGCTGATGTCGAACCCCACCACACAGCTTCAAACTGCACCCAAAGACTCTCTCTCAAGATGGGCACAAGTGTTCAGTGGAACTTCAAACCATAGCCCTCCCCTGAGCATCCATCAGGGCATGCCATAGGGTCATTATCTAGAATTGAGAAGGTAGTTTGCAAGTCTGGCAGCCCTGAATGTAAAGTTTGGTCTCTGCACATGGGTGGGCAACACCTTACCCAGCCATATGGCTCATTGGTAATATGTCATAAAGGTCTTCAAAGTAGAATCCAGAAATGCTTTTCTGTGAGTGGGTGACCCCTCTGTCTCTGATTGGATTCTTCTGAGAGCAGAGAATCCTGGGCTTTGTGATTTTTCTGTGTCAGGTTAGGGAGGTTAAGAAGGGCAAAGCAAATACTGCTTCTTGTTAAGGACTATAATTCCTGGTTTCCTAGTGCTCAAAATACTTGTTCTTCCTCTGGGTCTGAGATGTACAAATGAAAAGTACCTTTTAATTAATACCCATTCCCAGTGATAAAGATTTGATGGTAACAGAAAGTATCCCCTCTGGGGACTTCAACAGTTTGTGGGTGACTACTAGCTGTCAAATATACAGGCATTACTGAAGCTAGATCTCTTGACTCTGGGGCCAGTGGAATGACTCAGGAAATATGGTTCTTGTGAGCCCAAAAAGTTTGTTTGCCAGATCCCAGGGAAATGTGGAGAAGGAGAACCAATTCTACAAAATTGTTCCCTGATCTCCAGACACATTGCCTGGTACATGAGGACACACATTAATAATCATAACTACAATAAAATTTAAAAAGAAGCCCTAAGATCACCAGCCATCAGTGTCTCTGAATTAATATTCTTTCTCAGTTAACTTTCCCAAAACTCAGTGTTTCCCTCCACCCCCCCTTATAAAACAATTGCTTTTATACAGGCATTACTGAAGCTAGATCTCTTGTCTCTGGGGCCAGTGGAATGACTCAGGAAATATGGAAATATGATAACCAAAACATTTCCATTGCTAGGCTTCTTGGTAATAGGGTGTGGAGATGAGCATGCATGTCCACTCACAACTCCAAGCTCTCTTCTCTCCAGCATCTAGAACAGAGCAGGGCTTGGCACATAGCCAGGCTCAGCTGTATCAATAGAATGTTGGTAACCCAGACAGGCTAGGCATTATAAGAAGACAAGAGGAAAGTAGAACCATGGAGATGGGAGAAAAAAAGATACCATCTCCAGATTGGGCATTTATATCTAGTTGGGTCTATTAATATATACACAAGAAAATGGCTTTAAATATTGCCCAACTATGTATGTACAAATCATATAAAGAGTGGTGAGAATATGGCTCATAAGGGCATGAGTTTCCACTGAAGGGTTGAGAAGGAACTGACTGGAAGAGTAGCATTTCAAAAGAGGCAGGGCTCCCTAGGAAGGCTACGTACACCAGTGGAACATACAGGGGAGCAGAAAAAACGCAACGCTGAGTATGTGGTGTAGGGCAGCATGGGCTACCAAGGATGGGGCAAGCCTTGAAGATGTTTGAGAGAGTCTCAAATCCTAGGACATTTGGGGTTTACTCTGTGAAGAATGCTTTCTCAATGGGGCTTAATAGTCCCAAAGCTGTGGTAAATGATCTTATAGAAAATGTAGATCTACATACACTATATAGGTAGATAAATAGTATATCTGTGGCATTAAACTTTCACAGAGACGGGTTGGAGAGATGGCTCAGGAGTTAATTGCACCAGCTGCTTTTCCAGAGGTTCAATTCCCAACAACCATGTGGTGATTTATAACCATCTATAATGAGTTCTGACGCCCTCTTCTGACTTGCACATATATATGCAGATAGAGCACTCATATACATAAAATAAATAAATAAATCTTTTTTTTAAAAAGAGCCTACAAACTTTCATAGAGAAGGAAGTTTATGGCTAAGTAGTAATAAATAACAGGTTAGGAGACATCACTCTGGACTCTAGGAAGGTATCAAATAGTACCCAAACCACCGAGTGGGAGTAGACCTAAGGGCAAACACAGAGAGAAGCTTCAATGTGAAAGCACCAGGAAAAGACAGATGTACTTCATATATTCATGCAACAAATGGCTTGTAAAAGTAGAACATGTTCTGTATCTAAAAATCTACCCCCATCCATAAGCTTAAAGCAGAAATATTTGAGGGATGATGTAACCATATCCTTTCCGCATAGAAACAGTCTTGATTGAGAACAATTTTTAAGGGCCCCACCTCTATTTGCTGCCATCCATAGAAATGAGACACACACACATCTCTAACATAAACGGACATGAGAGAGAGCAGGTGAGAGTTTTGTAATCTCGGACTCTAGAGAGTTAAATAAAAGCAATTTTTAATGTGTATCAGTTGCTAGGATTCTTATTCTCACTTCTTGTCCTACCCAGAGACAGCTACTTATGGTTCTTACAGAGACAGTTGTCCACTAGTCACTGGAGGGCCCTCTTTGAAAATAATGATTCATTACAGCTCCGAGCAGCTCCCAGAGCAGTGCATCATAACTGAGTGCTATGCAAAATCTTCCTCTAGATATGCGATATTGAAATATTATGCTTAGAAGTTACCTCTGATTGTTACTCTTTTAGTGTCCCCGATAAAATATAAGTAACATTAAAAATATGCTTTATTATTCTGATAAAACCAGAAATGTCATATTTTATCATTTTAAAACTAAATCATTAATAACATGTGCTATTTAGGATACGTGTCTATTTAAGCCCAAGTTCACAGCCAAGATGCTGTATTTTATACAAAAAAAATATGTTTTGATTAATATGAGTATTTTTTATTTTGTATGCAAAGCGAAGGTCTCTTCCCATTTGTGTACTCACCATCCGCTAATATGTTTAAATTAAGTTGCTTTTGCAGACACTTGTATGTTATTCATTTCTCGCTACTTATAATTTGCTCAGAATTGACATTTTAACTTTCCAGGCTGCCATCTCTAAGATCTCCTAATTCCTTGATCATTATTCAGTGTGTGTATCGTTTAATGATCACATTTGCTTATATAGGCTTACACATGTCTCAGTGGAAATCGCCAACGGATTTGTTTCATGGCAGTGTTTAAGACTGAGAACCACCAGGGACTGAATTCAAAGGCAAATTCCCCAGTTAAACAGAGACACATGGAAGCGAAAGTTCCATTTTTTTCCTTCTACTTAATAGTAATATTTAGTTCAATTTCCCTTGAGTTCCCTTGTACCACGGGAAGTCATAGGTCTGTGAAACACCTAGCTCCCTGAAAAGAAAGGATACCTGGTTGACAACCGTGCATTCTAGGGTTTTTAGTTTATAATCCAGGGCTGACTTGCCATTGGGAACATTCGAATGACTTATTTGTGGAGGGAGACAGGCGTCCAAGCCATTCACCAGGGCCAACGCCTTTGCTGCAGCTTTGCCCTGCAGAGCGTGCCCAGAGGCAGCGTGTCCTCCAGGAGTCCTGCTAGGCAAACAGCTCACCCAGCGCTGCTTTGGCGAAACTTCCTTCTTCCCTACAAGATCCAAAAAGAGAACCTCAAGTCCTCTGCCAAAGTGCTGTCAATTCCCCCTTAAACGGGAAGGCTCCTTTCAGATGCGGAGCTAGGCTGGGCTCTACCATGCCAGTGACTTTGGCTGCATGGAACACCCTTCAAAAGCCTCTGCAAGATGTTCGGTGCCAGTGTTTGGAGCAGTACATGACAGAGACCCTCCAAAGAAATATAGTTGGTTTGACTCGAATCTCTGAACATGTTCTCCCTCCACTCTCTCTCTCTCTCCCCCTCTTCCTCTCCCTCTCCCCCTCCCTCTCCCTCTCCCCTTCCCCACCCCTCTCCATCCTCCTTCCCCCTCTCCCTCCTCCTTCTTCTCCTCCTCTTTCCCCCTCTTTCTCTCATTCTGTCCCTTCCTCTCTCCCTCCTGCCTCTCTCATAAAACCATCCATCTCTCATCCATCACTCAATTGAACTTCAAATCTCCTTAAAAACCAAAAAGCTTAAAAGTTAACATCGTTATTTCACTTGTTTTGACAGATTTTAAACTTTTTATAGAAAAAAATACACAGCTCATGAAATTTTCACACAGACCCGTGGAGCTACCACTCGTATCAGGAGGTAAAAGCCTTACTGAGAAGAAGGGTCAGGATGACAAACACAGAGCCTTTGTCCAGTTCCTAGAATCCACACAGAAATACTGGGTCACTTTGTAGCACCCACTTGTAACCCCAGCACTGAGAAGATGAAGATGGGTGGGTCCATGCCACTTGCAGGCTAAGTGCTCTCATCTAATTGGTAAACATCAAACCAATGGGAGAGCTTGTTTCAAAGGAGGTGGCCAACAATCCTAGGTTGACCACTGGCACTCTCTCACACTCACTCTCTTGCTCTCTCACCTATACAAATACATGTATTTTTTAAAAACAACAGGGGAAAAATAGCCTTCCCAGAAGCTGCTGTCAGGCATTATTTATTCCTGGCTGTCTTCCATTTGCAGGGGCAGCTACCATAATATTAAATGATATTGTAAATCTATTTTTTTTTTGACCCAAGAGTTTTAGGTAAGACCTGAATCTGGTCTTCTTTTCTTTTTCTATGTATCTGTCTCTGTGTGGTGGCATATCTCCATTTTAATAAGTCTGAGTTTGGGAGATAAAGCATCCATTTTTCTTCAGTGTTCCATAAAATACCCTAGGGATAGTCATTCTTCTGCATGTAAGTTCTTCATCTTTGCAGTCCATTCTGACACCCCTTGTATGAATTCCTGTCTTTAGAAGTAGCAGTTGGAAGGCATTCAATTTCTGTATCACTATTTCATGCACATTCCAGTCAGTGAGCCTTTCCTTTCCATTTGGTGTCTAATGTCTGCCTGAAGAAATCTTCAGTTGACAGTAAGTTATAAATGAAAATGGGCACAGCTAACGCTCTACACCACTTATATTCTTAAGAAGTATTTTTGTAGTTTTTATTTTTATTTAAATATCTTTATTCTTTGAAATTTTTCATACATGTACACACTGTATAAACGTATTTTGGATTGAAATCTACTACTTACACACACTTAGGAGGTGCAGTACAATGTGTGGATTCATGTGTGTTTTCGGTAGCGGTCAGGTCAGAGGACCAAGTGTGTCAGCATGTGATCAGTGTTTTCTGATGAGCACACTCCTTTCCTCTCCATTGGGAAATATGATGAATTATCAATTATATCCACTGCACTACAGAATGAACAGGAGAGTGACCCACTGCATCCCTTTGTCCTCTTTCCTGCTTCACCATTCTATCAATCCCACTATCTCATGGCACCCCAGTTCCAGCCACAGCCAGAATTATAGGACAAGCTCTAGACTCTTTTGAAAGTGGCCTTGAAGGCAAGAGTTCCCCTGAGACATTTTGGTTATGTGAGCATTGTACAGGCATGCTCCATCAGTGTTCGCACTTCTAAGTTTCCCATTAACTTGACTATTTCTCTCTGGATACCAAGTTCCATCTCAGCTCTCTCCATCTGTAAACTGCTTGACAAAGTGTGCTGCTCAGGTCTCCACCATTGTCTTCCGTGTACTTAGCCAGTTTATTTACAGCTGTGTGTGCTTCTGCTGCATCTACATTGTCACTGTGATGGTATTTTTCTTTCTGTCTGTTTCTTCCACAGGAGTTTAACCAGTAACCTACCTAATGTGAACCTACCCAATGTGAACCTACCCAAAGTACCAAATCTACCAGTTAACATCCCTCTAGGCATCCCACAAATGCCTACTTTTTCGGCACCGTCATGGATGGCTGCTATATATGATGCTGAGTGTGTATTCAGTTCACATTAGATCTCATTTAAATTTAAGTGATCTTGGCATGGATATGTATTGCTTATTTCTATACATCCTATATAACAGAGATGGAGATGGATAATTAGACATATTTTGCTGATCATGCAGAGACAATATTGTTTATTTCTGGCATTCATCGTGTTTATAAGACATTTGCTATATATACACAGTAACGATTTGTCTAACGCCCACTGAACACTTGAGGACTGTGTTTTACTTCCTGAATTACTTTGTGAGAGGATTTCTACCCCCAGTTTTCAATGCAGGGGTCTTTATGCAAGAGTTTATGCCTTTCAATGTAGGACTTTAGGAATTATTCATAGCCAAATAATCAAAGAAAATTCTTTGATGGGCTAACCAGTCACTTCTGATCTGCTCCAAGTCCACAAAAGAAGCTTGCTGACCTAGGAGCAGGTTTTGTTTTTTGCTTAATAAGTAAATATTTTTCAAGGCAATTAAAGCTATAAAGCATTTTCCTGGTGCCATTAAATAGCAGGATATTGGAATGGAATGTTCAGGGCCACATGAAAATTTGTGAATGGACCTCCCAGACTAGGTAAATTGCATGTGTAGACATTTCCCAAAGTCTAAGTACAGTAGGAAGCTTTGACGTCTAGGCAGCAAGAAGGCTTCTGAACTTGAGAATGTGAGAGTCAGGCCACACACAATTACAGTTGGGCAGTGATATCTCTGCATTCTCAGTACAGACTTGATTTTCCTTCCTTCATAGGAAGTCAGGGATTTGAGAGTTATTTTTGCCTAGAGGCCATGCCACTTCTTCCAAGCAAGCAGTTTGAAGGACACGGGATTGAGTGGATAATTCTTCTCACTAAGGAAGTGAATCTTCTCTCCATTTTCCTTAGCAAGAAGATCCAGTGCCCCTCAGTTCTACCTCGGTGAGATGAAATGAAAACCATGTGGGTGATTTAATAAGTGAAATAAGGTTTACCAGTTCTCCACCTTCCTTTGATCCTCCGCTTTGACCACAGCTAATTATAGGCCAGATAAGCTTTTCTTTGGAAGAATAAATTGGCACATTTTCAAAGGGAAGTGTTATTATCAAAGGAATAAAAAATGACCTGAAACTGGCAGGGATGTTTTGAAATCTCCAGCTCCCATTCATCAAGGTGTCCCTTGTCGATTTCAGATCCACAGTTAATCCAGAAGGAGAACGGGACAGTAAAATGACATCTCGACCTGGTGCCCCAAAAGCTACCCACTATTTTTTAAAACTACAGTCACACACAAGCCCACAGTGAAACTGTGAGGCTAACATGTCTGATTCTCTTCCAGAGACAAATTCAAACCTCCAAATTTTTATTTAAGGAAAATTTTTTCCTGAAAAATACATCATATTCATGCTAAGATGACAATATTACAAGTTCAATTAGTTAGTGTCTGTTTATTAGATTAGATAGTGTCTGTTTCAAACCAAAACCAAATAGATGAAAGCTCCTCTTAGCTCGTCCCGTGCATGTTCTGTGATACTGTTTTTGAAAAGATATGAATCAAGACATTGTGATAAAGCAGATAATAGCTTCCATTCAATTAATTAAGGCATGGGTGGGAACACATTTTGGTAACTGCTCAGCAATCAAAATAATCTTGGTGCTATTGCCTTAACATTAACAGTTTATCTTAAAAATAAAAAGAAAATATTCTTTTCCTCATGTCAAAACTTAATAATAAGCTCTTCAAAGAAAAAAATGCTACAAGAATTTTTTGAAACTCTGAAACCAGATGGGTGTCAAAATGTTGTTGTAATAAATACCAATTATTGCATTCATATGTACTTAATGATTTAAAACATAAACCATGCAGTTCCAAAACGGGGCTTAGACTAGACAAAGTTGGGGTTTCTTTTTTCCCAAGCATGGGGTGGGGTACGGGGAAGGCTAAACTTTCATGGAGAGAAGTGCATTCCCCCACTATTAAATGAAACTCACTGTAGTGTCTAAAAAAAAAAAAAAAGCATAGATCCTCAGTCGCCCACCAGGAAATGCCTGATTCGATATCTTTTCATGATCCCAGCTCTTTCCTCTGCCACCTTTCATTTTAAGGACGTGTTTCCATGTCACCTGCTCCTTCGTGTCAGATACATCTCCGTACTGACCTCGAACTGGTCTGTTCTGAAAGCATTGCCCTGTTGGTGCAGGCCGTAGGCTCTGGCTCTCTCGGCATGTTGGGAGTTTGCCCCCTCCCCACCCTGCAGTAGCTGTGGATGCATCTCTGCACTAGCTATATTTCTCTCTGAGGCATTAATTCAATGCAGCTGGCATCTGTCACAATAGAAACACCCACTCTCGTCTGTTTCTATAGACGATGTCAGAAGAAGTGGTAATGCATGGTGTGTTGGACATTTTATAAATTACTGTGTTAGCATTAGTGGTATGCGAGGAAGGGGGTAGGGAGTTGGCCACTCCTCAGAGTTCCAAATGGGGTGATTACAAAAGAGAAAGCCAGCCCAAGAAGGGCCAGAGGGGAAGAGGTGAAACGTTTCCTGTGCGCAGGCCTTCCATGGATGTCCCAGGTAAAAGTCTCTTGGATGTCATCGTACAAAAAGGAATCAAGTCCCATTTCCCAGGATCTATAAAGGACTGGGAACAATGGGGAGAGAGCTCAGGTTTGGAGACCTGAAGTATCACAGAGATCCTCTGTCTGCTCACTTTGTCTGCCCCAACTGCCCTCATCCTAGAGCTACCTATGTAACAGGCTGGTCTAAGAAAATTGGAAGGCTAGCCACTGGACAGGACTTTGGGATTCAAGGTACCCAAGTGTCCCTGTCTCTATCTGAGTCTCCTCATTTTTTTTCCAGCTCTGCAAGAGAGAAAGCAGGTCCTCGCTCACCACTTTGTTAGCACTGTCCTTTTGAAACCCAAGTCTTGTGCCATTTCCAAGAGGTCTCCACTCTGGAGGAGAACTGGGGAAATGCATGAAGCCCTGGATTCTAATAACTGCATGTTATCATGTAGTTCTTACCCATGGAGAATTACTTCTCCCCCTGGTTCATAGCCTTCGTCTGAATCATCACATATGCTAATGTGGTTATTAAAAGAAGGCTGATTTTTACCATACGCTATACTCCTACTTATAAGGAGACAACAACCTCTTCAGACATCTCGCTGGTCTGAAGCAATTGGCTGAGCAAAGTGAACTGGGTCCTGTATGGTAAAACTCAAGTTCTGCCAGTGGAGACTGCCCCCCTTCTGCCACCAACACACGTTGTTTCGTATGTGGAAGCCACTGTTTGCCTTAAGCCTTCCAGCCCCAAGTTGTCTCTATGTTAGTTTCTCTCAAGCCTAAGGCAACTGGGTGACTTTTGGTTTCTAATTTTTTTGTCCTACCAGTAATGGATCAGGTACATCAGAAGATTTGTTCTGGAAACTTGATGCCCTTCAAACTTTCATCCGTGACCTACACTGGCCTGAGGAAGAGTTTGGAAAACACTTAGAGCAGCGGCTGAAACTGATGGCAAGTGACATGATTGAGTCCTGCGTCAAAAGGTAGGAACCAGTGGCTGGAAAGACCCAGCCCTTCCTCCCCATTGTGCGGCTCTGGAAAGACCAGTGAGCCCATTGACATGGGCTGTGATTTGTACAGTTCTGGAGAAGGTAATCTCTAGTCCAAGTCAGCTCCAGTAAAGACAGGCATAGTGTAACCCCAGCACTAAAGAGGCAGAGGTTGTTGTAAATTCAAAGCCAGCCTGGGCTACATAACAAGACCCTGTCTTAAAATATCAACAACAATTTTTAAAAGTCAGCTAGAATGCTTAGCTGCCTACATTGAACATCTACTAACCTGCTCTGTATCCAGAAATAAAATTATCTGGCTGCCAATTTCTCTCATTGCTGGGCCTGTGAGGAAAGAAGACTCACATGTCCATCCTTGATCATCTCCAGAAACCTGACATCTAGCATGTCTGCCACAAAATAGCTACACAGTAAACGTTTATAAATAAATGGGCATGGAGAATGGACAGAGAAAAAAGAATATGGACAGGAGGAGAAAAAATGTACAATTCTAGAGCCAGTGTATATGGAATCTAGGTCACTGAATAGCCAACAAATACTAAGCCTTAGAGTCGTCATTCACTTTGCGCACGTGAGCGGAGTACCTGGGATGCGCACCAGGGGTTAATTATCCTGACCTCATTCTAACCAAGAATCAGCATGAAGGCATGAGACACTGCACATGTGCTTTAGTCCCCACAGATTTCCCCTTTTTGCCACTGGGGCTTAGGGTAGAAAGTGAATTCTTCTGCTTGCAGGCCTAAAGCTGATTGGTCTAAGATGGAGACAGGAAGAGAATAAGAGTAGTCTTCATCCATTCAGCAAAATCCCCTGCTCTGATACCATAGAGCAGGCCCAGTGCTGAGTCCTTGACATACAATGGAGACACTTGTCAAAAAAGACACTTGACATACAAAAGACACTTGTCAAACCAGTAGAATTCACATCTGCATTTGATGTCATCACCACCCTGCCTATCCCTAAACACACAGCCAAGTTGGTTTTTTTTTTTTTTTTTTTTTTTTGTGGTTTAAAAGTATCCCATTCGTTTTCCTCTTTCTAAAAAGAAAACAAGGAGAAAGAAAAATGTGAGGAAGAAAAGGGAGGGAGGGAGGGAGGGAGGGAGGGAGGGAGGGAGGGAAAAACTAACCCATAAGCAATCTTGGCTTCTCTGGGTCTCCAGATGTTATGTACTTTAGTTGATGAATAAGTTGTGAGTGGTGGGGGCTGGGCTTGCCTAAGAGTGGTCAGAATCCAGCCTTTGATACCCTGGAAGAAGAAAAGAGAAATAATGCATCAAACCCGAGATCTCTCAAGGCAAGAGACAGGTAGGTAATGAGCAACTCGGTGAACCCAGGAAAGAGCCCTGAACTTGGGAGACCCTGAGCAGGTGCTTGACCTTCTGCAAATCTAGTCTGAGCAATCCAGACAGCGGATTTTGTTCTTTTCTGCCCAGCTGTAGAACCAAAGACAGGTTTGATTTTCAACTGTATAGTCAAAAAGTTTTCAGTTTTTCATTCTATAATCTCTAATAGTCTGTATTAATTTTAGGCAAAGCAATGGTTGTCCAACAACTCAGCCATTTGACCAAAATATCTTCGCAGGGCAACTCTTTGAGGCCATCTATCCTTTTCTTCTATTTCATACAGAGGCCAAAGCGAGTTAGTTTAAGACCTGCCCTCTCTTGATCTGCCCCCCCACCTTTCCAGAAAGGTATTTAAGTTCTTCAGTCTGAAGACAATCTGCTGAGTAGGACATTAAATGAGACATGCTTAGGATACATAGAGAGAATAGTTGAGGATGAGAAGTGAGTTCATTCCTGCCACACTACATCATTGTTATGTTCAGGCATAGAGAGAAGGTAAGTGACTAAGAGGCAGGGGATGGACCTGAGTCCCTAGACATTCCTCACCCCCAAGCCACAGAAGTCTACCAGAACACAGTAGCTAAGTCACCTTTCAATGTCAAGACTCCCATCACTGCATGTATATGGGCAGCTCTAACATCCAGAATTTCCTGATGTTACTTTCTGTCGAGGCTCCAAACAAATGTCGAGGCAGCACAAATGCTGCTGGAAATTTTCCGACTCCAGCTTTTAAGGCATAGAATGTATGTTGGACAAGGCCCTGTGATTATTTTTATTGATTATTTCTTTGGGGCAGAATAAATAACCTTTGCTTGAGAGCCACATGGTAAAAACAGTGGGCCGTGGCTTTAGGCATACAGCACTTACAGGCAGTACTCCTCAGGATTAAGCTTGCAAGACATTTCATATGCTCACCTGCACACACTCACCCAACAGTGGCAGTGCCTCTGGTCTCTATCAGGTCTAGGTGCAAAGCATAGGTGCTCTACCCTCAAGGAGTCAGTTGGGTTAAGTGATGTCTCTATTCCTGGCTTTGTGGACCCCTAGAGCTCTCTCAGTCGTATTCATTTTCCACATCTGCCTTCCTCTTTTCACAGCCCTGCACTCCACAGGCTAGGAACAGTTCTCCTGTGAAGAGAAATGTGAAAAGGGAAGACGCTTGCTTCATTGGAAAGGAGCGATTTAGCATTTCCATTTCTCAGATTGGGCCGGAACTGGCACATAAGCCTCGGAAGATCAGCACAGGGCCTTGTCCAACTCAGTACCCATCAGGCCTCCTTTTCACGGAGCTAGAAAATGATGTATTTTCAGCAGAGCTTAAAATGATCATCATGATTAGAAAGCTACTTCAGTGCACTGAGTCTTTGGAAGCCAAGATACATTTATCTTTAACATGATCATATAATCTATAGGGGTGTTTTGAGGGTGTTTTTTCCCCTTAGGAACTGGGCTTCCAACCTTAAAAATTATACTTGGCTTCCCTACATGCACCCAGGGTGTGCTAGCGAGCTGGCATGCTCTCCGGAGCTAACTAGCTGTGTGGTCCTCCTATGCACCAATAGAAAAATAGCTCCTCTTAAAGCCATGGCATCCTGGTGGCTGCATGAACTCTGGAAGGTGGCAGTGGGCGATGCAGAGAAGCAATAGATGTGTCTGATGGAAGGGCAGACTTTAGGAAGCCCCTTACTGACCGTGTGCTTTCACAAAGGATACGTGAGGATGTGACCCACTTCTCTGAAACCTTTAAAAACATCTTTTAAAACCTTCTTTCAAAAGAGCAATGCCAAAGACTGGATCTTACACCTGTACTGTAAACTGCCTACATTGAGCTAGCTTCTCCTGGGAGAGCCTAACAGGTTTCTGGTATCATAATTTGACCTATGTCAACATCATGTTACCAAAAAGGAAAAAAAAAATGGTAGCATGGAGTTTTTGTATTGTAGTTGTATGCCAAGGAAATTACTATTTAATTATATTTAAAAAAGAATATTGACTTACTAAAAAATAGTAGAAATGGGAATGAAAACAAAACAAAGCCTAAAGCTACCATGCGAGTGCCCCAAGGACATGACTTCTCATCCCCTTCCCAAAGGCAGCCATTTTCAGGGATTGATACATTTTCTTCTAAATGATTCTTAGCAAGCATAATCTATTTTTCTAGTTTTTCAACCAATATAATAAGATTGTTGGACTTCAAGAGGGGATTTGTCTTTTCAGTCTCTTTTCAAAACCAAAAGAAAAAAGAAACTACAATAAGGGTCATTTAAGCTTTTTCTCCACACTGAGGCTTTGAAGATGAGAAACTGCCTGCTTGTGTTTTGTTTTTAAGTGAAGTGCTTCGAGGTAGGCACTTGCCAACGTGAGAGAAGCTGCATATGTTGTAATGCTATAATCAGTGTATTTTTTTAATTCATTTATTCTTCTACAATTAGGACTCTCCATACCATGTAATCTATAGATAGCACGCAGAGCTACAGGTGTTCTGTGAACTGCTGAGGAAGAATGGGTATACTCGGAGGGCTGTCCACATGCAGGAGCCCTCCTTAGATAGAGAAGTCACTTGAAAAAGAACACATGTGGAGTCCCTGTGGTTTGAAACTGACCACAGCCTTCAACTTTCTTTTTCACCACCCTCTCAGGAAGTACCTCCTCTACCTCCTGCCATCTGAATGCTGAATTGGTCTTTCCCTACTTTGTTTTAATAGAACCAGGATTGCATTTGAAGTTAAACTGCAAAAAACCAGTCGATCAACAGATTTTCGAGTCCCACAGTCAATATGCACCATGTTTAATGTTATGGTTGATGCCAAAGCTCAATCAACAAAACTTTGCAGCATGGAAATGGGCCAAGAGGTAAAAAAAAAAAAAAAAAAAAAAAAAAAAGAAAAGAAACCCTTCCCTTTTTCCCTTCCCCCCTCCCCCCTTCTCTCTCCATTGATCATATAGAAGAAAACCTCACAAATTCCTTCCTCCTACCCAAGTCTGCTAGTTTAAGAAATACACTCTTAACATTTGCAGATTAAGCCATGGATACGTAAGTGTTCAGTATCTGTCAAGTCAATGTCTGAGGCATGTGCTGATGAGCGTGCCAGTCACTTGGAAGTGGTTCTTGGCTGGAGTTCAAGTGGTCCTTAGGTTTCTTTAAGCTAAAGGATGTTTGGTGACCTTGTTTATTAGGCCATTCTCTGTACCAGATATGGGAGTGTTGTCCAAATGTTAGTCTCTTCCTATGAGTAGTCTATCTTAGCCTTGAACATCTGGGTGGCAGGGGAGATCCAACTAACTTCAAGCCACTCCCAAGCCATGCCAGCAGGTTCTGCAGGTCAGAAGCAATTTTCAGGCTTTCAGTTTCCCCTAGAATGAATTGATTGTGAGTCTTCCCTGACCAGAAGTTTATTCCTTTGCAGAGTTTCTGATTCTAAAGTCAGATTTAAAATGTGAAGGAGAAGGAAGCGGCAACTTGGACCTGATTAAAGACGATCATGATCATTTTTCTCCGATGGCCTTAAGCCAGCTAGATATTCATATACCAATTTAGAATTAATTCAGTAACATTTCTGGCAACTCTATACTGTTGCCAATTGGCATAAATTGCTCCTAAATCAGATCTTTCGATACCAGCCTTACATGCTCAGAATTTTTACTAAATTATATTTGCTCCTTGTTCGTTATTTGTTTTCTCCTTCGGCACCTTCCATTTTCTATGTGGGTTGGTAGAGTTCTCTTCTGGCAAGATCTCCTCCAACCTTGTTTCCTCCACAAGTGAGCTTCCTCAGCCACCCCTGCTAGCTTCTGCTCTGGCTGATTTCCTTTGAGCCTCCCCCACGGAGTTAAAGTTCTAGACACTGGAGTCAATTCAGAGCCCTGGGTTCGCATGCCCTTGTGCATCAATCTTCCAGAGATCTCTGGAGATTCATCTCACAGTATTTTAGCTTGTCTAGGCTGTGTTAAAAGAATTTGAACTTCTGGAGGACAATTCTTGAGGAGTGACATCCACGATGTCCTCTGACATCCCCCACACATGCATGCACTAACACATAGATACAAATCTGAGTACATATGGACCACACACATACACACATGCACCTGCATAGACATCTAAATGCACATGTACACCAAAAAAGCTACCCCACTTAAACACAGGAATTTAGGCTTCTCTGGCCATCTCTGATGAAGATAGCCACACGAGTGGCTATCCTAGAAGACTCATTTGGGAAGCAGTGATTTGAGGCTCCTGGTTGTCTGAAAATGAGCCACAGAGAGAAAGGTTGGAACAATGGGAAGGGAGAACTGGGTTGCCAGTCACCTGGATAAGTGTCTTGAGCCATGCTGCAAACTGGACTTGGATGATCATGGCAGCCTCTTTGAGCCTCAGTTTCCCTATCTGTAAAATGATATCACTGATATACTTTTATCTGGACTATTTTAGCCGCAGAATCAGTTTTTCATACTTTATCCAGAAGCCTAGCACATAAAAATGTAAAAATAGAGTTGATCTGGATGGGGGGGGCACCATTCCTCTCTACCCTAGAGCCTCTGCACAACACCACTTGCCCACGCATTCCTGGAGGATTCTGAAATCCATGGTTTTCACAGAGCCCACTTTGCAAATCTTACTGTGAGATCTCTAAATCATCAAATCTCTCTAAGTCATTAAAAATCCCTTTTGAGTTTATGCCTTCTGAAATGGTATCACTCTGGAATCTCTCTCCCCTTAAAGTCTCCACTGTTTGTGTTGTTATTGTTGCTACTGCTGCTGCTGCTTCTTAAATCACGGAGGTGCAAATTACATTCATATACAATTTACCCGTCAAAAGTATACATTCCCACAGCTGTATTTCCATAGCAGCCATCACAGTCAATTTTATGCCATGTTTGTTGTCTTAAAAAGAAACCAATCATACATCAATAGCCAGTGGTGTTCTACCTGTATTGTCAGTTCTAGGTTATCTTCAACCTATAATTTGTAGATGTGCCTGTTTCTATTTTTGGCTTTTTATATAAATAAAATCAAGCAGTAGGTGGGCTGTAGGTGTCTGGCTTCTTTTACTTAGCATAATGTTTTCAAGATCAATGCATGTTGTAGCATGTACTGTTCTTTCTATTTGTGGCTAAATAATATTCTAGGATATACACCTTTGCCCAATTTTTAGCTGGTTATTTGGAATATATATATATATATATATATATATATATATATATACATATATATACATATATATGTATATATATATGAAATGATGTAGAATATATATATTCTAGACATATATGTACATGATTTGCCTCTCTTCCAGTCTGTTTCAGTTTCTTAAATATATGCATCTTCTGTGTGATATCATAGTATCCTTCAGAGCAAGAACAAAAAAAAAAAGTAAAGGGTTTTTTTCTTTTAAGGTTGGGCCCAATTTGTGAATATACTCTCAGAGCTTTTGAGTATATATCATGTCTGAGATTCACAAGAATGATCCTCTTCCTCAGTAGAAGAGAGTGGCTATCTGACCGGCAGAGAGGACTGACTTCTCTGCCATCATAGGAGGTCCTAGATCACCTCTCCAGGTTGCATTCTACTGCCTGGTTACAGTACACACTCCTTAAACAGGTAGCTAAACAAGCCATGTCAGTCTGAGCTCAGTGATGGAGTTCTGAGGATAATTGTGAAAATGGGGAGAGGATGGGGTTGTTTAAACTCTGTTAAGAATTTCATCAAAGCTATGAATCCATTTCCCAGGAAATACTTATAAATAGTATTTCCATGCAATTTCAGGGGACCTATAGAGTTTCTTAGTCCAAACCATAAATCCTTGTTAAAGACAAGTGATGCAATATAATAAGCTCATCCTTGTCACAACAACTCTGACTCTCACAGTCACCATGAATTATTGGCTAAACTAAAATGATCTTGGCTTAACTTTGGAGTCAGGGATTAGCTCACTAGATCCTATGACCCTTCATCTTATCTCTCAAACTGTGTGCTCTTGAACAAGCTAGTTACAAACAACGGTTTGTTGAATAACACATAAGATCCAGCATGCAATACATAGCCATTTAAAGCTATTCAGGCTTTGGATAGTGGAGATCATCTAGTGCCCTAACTTCTATGTGTAAGATTAAAGAGTTGTAACACTTTGTGGCTAAACACTGGAATGTATTTGTTCTGGGCATAGAGTTTAAAAGTAGAAAAGACTGTATATTTTTCTAACTCAGCACTTGTTGAATGAAATTAATAACTGAAGTTTGTGTGTATTTTCCCCAGAAATAATACACATATATCCAAAACTAAAGACCCATCTAACACTGTATTCTAATCTTTTGTTCTTCCTCTAAGAATATTTGTGCCCATACAATAAGGTCTATCAGGATTGTCTTCTAAATATAATGAGCCAGTAGCATCAAAGTAACCAGCATATGGGAAGTGAAGCCTCCTAGTGTAGCCAAAAATGCTCAGGATGAAACCAGCTGTCAATGTACTGTATCTCCATGGCCTGGCATGTCAGCTGTGGCCTGAAATGGTCCATATTATACAAAATGATAAGACTTATCTTTAAAGTAAAATGGACTTGTTAAAGGTGACTTGAGTAAAGATGACTGGAAACATTCTAGAACTGAGATAAGAATACTTGGAAACCATTCGACTTCCATTCTCATGTGCTGTATGCTTTGGAATACCAACCATTAAGCCTGTATTACAGATCTAGTTTCTAATTCTGGCTACCACCTGGATTCCATCTCCCTCAACCTGTTTTGGACTAAGCACTAGTGAGCAGATACAATCTCCAGTTTTACAATCACTTCCTGAGTTTCATCACTGGGATAAAGTCTCATCTAAAGGCAGCTGTTGAGACATTTGTTCACCATACTTTTCCATCTTAAATATTTATTTTTTCATTAAAATTTGTGAAGTACCAATAGAGAGGAAATTGTGTATTAAATAGTTTCTCACTTGGCCTAGTGTGTTTTCATCTCGTTTCCAAGGTCAGATGGTCTTAACAGAAAGATAACGTACACACAATCTGTTCCATGACAAGGCAAAATGTGCAGCGCAGGAAGTCAAGTGGGATGCTTTTCCCATAGCAGTCCTGGATTCACAGTCACTTAGCCCATCAGATGCAAGAGCCAACTCCCCACTCTTCTCCTGCCACTGAAAACCTGTGCTTCTCTACTGCCGTGACTTCAGGATATGTGTCAAGTGAACCGAAGGGGGCCACAGGGAGAATTGGAAGATGCCAAATCTGCTAGGTAGCAAATAGAATGAGATGAAGAGGCAATTTACAAAGGGCTTCATGAAACAGCTAACAGGGAAGATGGAAACTAGAAAGTCCCTATGCACATGCACCCATACTTCCTGAGGCTTCCAGTTTACCCAAAACAATGTAACAGAGTGATGGAGGAGGCTCTCAATGGCTCCAGAAAAGCAAGTTAGTCAAATAAATCACCCATGACAGGAAAATCTGGCAAAAGGAGTATGGATTTTGTCATTACCTAAATAGCAATGGGGAATTCTTTGATATCTAGCACTTAGCAACATGACTCACAAAGTTGGTATCAAGGCATAATTGCCATGCAGTGTATAGAGCTGAGATGTGTTTAGAGAAATGTGTACAGCCATGTAGCCACACGCTAATGGATTTTAATGTGAGTCCTGAGAGAAATAGTAATATGCCGGTGTAATTCCCGCTTCTTTTTTTTTTTTTTCTCAAAGTCTTACTCTATAGCCCAGGCTCCCTCAAACTCATAACAATTCTATTACCTTAACCTTCTCCCACCAAATGTTAGGATTATAGGTGTGAGCCAGTTCTACATAGTTTCTACACTGTGTATTCATGTATATCTCTGTATTATATCAGTACTTGGGTGGGTTTATGTTAATCTTATATCCAGAATATAATTTTAGTTCCACTGCAATGGTGGCAAAGCAAAGTGGCAGAGATACATGCTCAAGTTAACCCTGAAAAAGAGAGGCAGAATAACTATATCAAGACACTCATTTTAGGACTGAGGTTAGCTCAGTCCATAGAGTGGGTGCTGTGCAAGCCTAAGGACCTAAATTCAACCCCCATTACCCACAAAGAAAGCTGGATGTGTGTGTGTGTGTGTGTGTGTGTGTGTGTGTGTGTGTGTGTGTGTGTGTATGTGAGTGTGTGTGAGTGTGTGTGTGTATGTGAGTGTATGTGAGTGTGTGTATATGTGTGTATGTGTGTGTGAGTGTGTGAATGTCTGTATGTGTGTATATGTGTGTGTATGTGTGAGTGTGTGAATGTCTGTATATGTGTATATATGTGTGTGAGTGTCTGTATGTGTGTGTATGTGAGTGTGTGTGTGAATGTGTGTATGTGTGTGAGTATGTGTGTGTGTGTAATCTCAGCACTAGGGAAGCAATGATAGGAGGCTAGCCTCACCTACTTAGCAAATCAAGACCAATAACAAACCTTGTGGACAGCTCCTGAGAAATGACACCCAGGTATTCCTCTGGCCTCCGCAAACAAATATGTGTGAGTATACACACACACACACACACACACACACACACCATGCTTTATTTTATAAGCAGGTGAAGATATTTATTATACCAGGGAGGTCATATTTATACACAGCAAAAGGGACTACATAGTAATCAACACATGAAGGCATATTATGCTTCAACAAGCCATAGGGTTTCCACCTTATGTCCAAATGGAAGGACGTGTTCCTCTTAAGAGAAAGATTATCCCCCATTGACCCATTAGACACCAGACACAGGCCTGACCCTATCTTTGTATACAGAGAATAATCCAAGTCTGTTTTTACCATCTCCACCAAGGTTTTTAGGAGAACATGTCTGTGCTCGTTGGTTTCTTTGCGTGGTTAGAAGCCCCTCATGCTGTATTTCATCTTGTGCTAACTTTCATACATAGCAGCTCTTCTGGATAAGCATAATATCCTAGTTATTTTAATAAATGTGACTCAATTACAGCAATCCAAAGAAAGTCTAGAGAAACAAGTCAGTCACATGACAACAGAAAGTAGGAATATGATTCTGGGTCCTATTTCAATAGCTAAAAATGAATTTGGAACCCTGTCAATATTCCCATATTCTTTTGATTTAACATTCTTCTTTGTGACTCTAGTACAGAATTCTGTGAATTTTTTAAACTAAGCTTTAGTTTATGCTATTTACAAGTAAACCTTCTTGAATCTAGCATTGAGGCCAACAAGGGTTCTGATTCATCAGGACAAAACACCATGGGCCATTTGCTTTGTGTTTTCTCCAATCAATTGGAAGGAGGGAGACAGTGGCTCGGTGATGGTGTCCTCTCCTTCTCTCCCCTTTGCAGCTTCTTGAGGCACTTGAACACATGATAATATTTCAATTGCAATTACAGTTGGCAAAACTGTTTTCATGTATAGATCCCCACTGGCTCTTCAAAGTAGATCTACGAATCCTATGTGCTCAGGGCCATAAAGGGGCTTGAGCCCTTGGTTCTTAAGGATTAGAAGTAAAACAACAGGCCAGGAAACAGCTTGTCATTAAGTTTCCTTCCTTCTTCATTGTCATATTCTTATGACCCATTATGGATGCATTGGGTGTCTTTATATGTGAAGATATAGAGAAATACATAGAATAGTCAAGTTAAGGTACTCAATATGTACACTGCTTTAAAGAGAGAGAGAGAGAGAGAGAGAGAGAGAGAGAGAGAGAGAGAGAGAGAGATTCAAATATGTCTCTCCTGGTTATTTTGAGACACAGAGCTAAAGACATATTCACACCAAGGCTTGCCTAGCCCCTTCTAGAGATCAGCAGTCTGTATCAGTCCCCCCCTCCCCCAGGTCCAGGTCATACTGCTATTACCTGTAGTGGGTTTACAGATAAGGAAACTGAGCTCAATATGTAGGCAGTATGGCCTCTGGTCCTCACACTGGGACATTCTCCAGGTCTTCCAAGTCCAAAGCAATGTCTCATCTGCTTGCTCCTGCCCAGCCACCCTGCTTGCTAGCAACCAGTTTTGCAGCACATTCCTCCTGTCTCATTTCTGTATGTCTTCACAGCCTTGTGATGCTTTATTTAATTTTCATCTTTCTGTGTGTCCTTTTGTCCTGATTTTTATTTGCACTGTTCCTTTTTCTTTTTTGTTCCTAATTAATCCTCCTCCTGAAAGTTTGCTAAAGAGTGGGTAAGTGCATTTTTCTTTCCAAATAACAATGTTTTTGTATTGTTGTTTTTGTGTTACGGAAATACAAAATAATTCAAATGGATACTAAAATGTTCTAATAAATGTCAAGGAGCTGGCATATAATAACTTGTGTTGAAATTGCTTTCCTTCTCCCCTGGCATCTACAGCAGATTTTTGTTTGTGTGGGGGTGTGTTTTTACATTACTATTTAAATTTAATCGACAGCACCAGTTTGAAAAAATTGAGAAAACTTAGCTTCAGTCTCAGCAGAAGGTTGAACCTGGGTCTGCTTATTGGTGAACAGAATAAAAGGGGAGGGGGGGAGTGTGGCTTTTCACGATGGTTCAGAAAAAGACACTTTACCTGGCCTCTGAGTCAAGACTGTAGCTAAAACTGGGGGGGGGGGGGGGGATTCTGAGGCATACACAATAAAATAAAATAAAATAAAATAAAATACCTAGCAGGTATTTATGAAACCGGTGTCCTAATCAAATTTCCTTTGGAGGAATCCAGTCATTTAGATTGCATCCCCCAGCAGTTCCCTAGAAATACTCTTCCCTTCCCAGCACACTAGATTATTATTATTGAATCAAGCTTTGTAAAACCCAGTTCAACACACTGCTAGGCCATTAAGCCAGCCATGTGTGCTGGTGCTTGTGTGTGTGTGTGTGTGTGTGTGTGTGTGTGTGTGTGTGTGTGTGTGTGTGTGTCCATACACATCAAAGGCTATCTGAAGCCTTAGATGAGAAACAATGAGCCTGCTGATTTTTTAAGTGCTTCAAGTCTCTCTATCAGAGAGAAGTCAGAATCTTACAGCTGCTTCTAGGACTATGGAAACAAACTGGGTCTGCAGGCCAGGCTATATTTACAGATTCTGACCTAAAAACCAGGAACACAATGCTGTACTGTCAACTCCCTGACATGCTAATATGTGTCTTTCTGTCTTCTTTAGCATCAATACCATTCAAAAATAGATGAACTAATTGAAGAAACCGTTAAAGAAATGATCACACTCTTGGTGGCAAAGGTAACCTTCAGCTTCAGGTGAAATGGGGCATTGTCAATGTTGCTTTCTTGTGTCTGCATTTCCATTAAAATGTAACACGTTAAAAAGTTGAGCTGGATACTCGCATCTCCCAAGAAACGAGATTGTACATCACCCAGCCCCAGCTTGCGAGGATTTTCCGATGTTCGTGAGCCGTGTGAAGATCAATTGATGAAGCGGCATATGTTAACTTAATAAGAATGTGTCCCCAAACTCCACGCTAGGTTATGCGGGAAATGTTTGTTTTGTTTCTCAGCACTGACAAAGTTAGATTTTAAAATACATAAAGTGAAGCGGTAATAAGGAATTCTGCCATCCCGAAAACCCCTTTCCCTCTAGTTTCACATGCAGTGAGAGTCATAATAACACAGAAAAGTCAGATAAAGCTATTTCAGTCACCCTCATGAATTATAGAATTTTAACTAAGTAATGCTGAATGGGAAGACATTTATATTTGCCAGTGCTAAACTTCTGTTTCCCCCAAATTACTGATAAAATACAAATAAAAATAGACTGGATTAAATGTAGTGCTAATATGTAATGTAAAGACTGCTTTGCGCAGTTTGGGATTTCAAAAAGTGCATTTAATATTATCGCATGCTATATGCAACTCAATAATATTTTGTCACTTTGCACTTCTGTAACACTCCGTATTTGCAATCACATAATAATGAAGAGAAAGCCGGATAAGTCAAATATTGCCGTACAACGGCAGTCTTTTCCTTCCTCCAAGTGAGAGTTAAAAGATGGAATGCAGAAGCGAACAGGGGGCTGAGTCCTAGCCTCTAGATGACTGGGGTATGCTGTTCTTTCTTGTAAACAATTACAATTTGAAGTAATACTTTTTCTTTTTTGCTGTTTTGCTAGTTTGTAACTATATTGGAAGGCGTACTGGCAAAGTTATCCAGATATGACGAGGGGACTTTGTTTTCTTCTTTTCTGTCATTTACGGTGAGTGAAGAGCAACCTGCTCTCCTGGTTGTTGTTCTGGTTCCGTTGTGGTTCTGCCTGGGTGAGAAGTAACATGTGGTTTTGCTTGGTGGTGGCAGAGTGTGTTTATTACATTCAAGCATCAATGTAAAATGTTAACATTGGAGAAGAGGCAGGGCATTGCCTAATGGCCGGTAAGCTGTCCAGTTTCACGGCATTTGTGAATAGCCTACCTTCAACTGCCTTGGCTATGATAGAAAATGCAGTGTGGGCCACTCTTTTTACCAATAAATACTTTTAGGGATTGTATTTGGTGACCTTCAGGTCAGCTGTCATTGCAAATACCTTTTTTTGGCCCTTACTCTACTAGTTAATGTTTTCTTAAGTGAGTTAGCTGTATACAGTTCAAGTTCAGGAAACCTGGTAGAGAAAGGAGTCTCCATCTCCAAGTGAGTCTGCTTGGTACACAGCCTCAGTCTATGAGAGTTGAAGTATGTGGTCTCTATAGTCTGGCGGTGCTTGCAGCCGCTGAGCCTACTTAGGAAAAGGAGTTCTCTCATTCTGCCTGCCTGAGCTCGGGAGCTGGTTGAGTTTATGTCCTTGCTCAATTCTTTGACACTTTAGCCAGTTCAATGTTAAAATTGTGTAAGGCCAAGGCCAAAGGCTAGGGAAAAGGGCGAGCAGGAGGCAGCAGATTTCTGTGGCTAGGTGATCAGAGGAGAGAGCCATTCGACCGACTTCTCTCCCAGTTTCTGCCAAGCAGGTAGAGGAAAGGTGTTATGGGTTCTAAGCTGTTTTAACAACAATACAAGAACAGTAGTCAGCTTAGAAGCCTTTGTCTGTAATAATCTCCCAAGTGAGCATCAAATGCCAGATAAGGCCCAGAACATCATCCGTGGGAACAAATCTTATCTTTGGAATCCCTACAGAACTGAGTTCAAATCCTGCCATGATACTGGCCAGCTGTGTTTGCCTGAGTAGGTCTCTGAGCCTGAGTTTTCTCATCTGTAAGGGTACGAGAGACGGACAATATCTCGTATAATGCCATAGTATGAAAGGAAAGCTTCTTGATCTAAGCTTACAATCGGACTCAATTAAATAGCATCTTTTACAGGTAATCAATATGATTATGATAAGATACAATCATACATGCACACAACTTCTTTCCAGACATGTCCTAAAAAGGAGTAAATTTATGAACAAATATACCCTATTTTGGCTTTTTCTTGGACCATAGTTTCCTCTTCCTAGGAATTAAAGCAGATGTTAACTGGTAACATTTCAAGCCATTGCTAAATAGCATTCATTTTCAACACACCCAGATTGTTTTGATGTGTAACTCTAACCTTCCCAAATATAGAGATAAATTTAATCCAGAAGTATGATGGCCTTCACACCTAGTGTTTATTGTCAAAGGTGGACTGATTGAGAAGGAAACAATGCAAAGGAACATTGCATCTGATTTCACTCTGTGAAACTATCTGTAATGTGTCATTTCTGCAAAGAAACCTACCTAGTCCACTTCTTTGACAAAGAAAGAATCCAAGATCCAGAGAAGGGGAATCATTTGTCTGAGGTGACAAAGCAATATGTAGACAATATGTGACAGAGCAATATGTGGGGACAAGAAGCCAAGTCACCTGCCAGTTTCCCACCACTGAGTGGCCTCTGGAGAGTGGGATTTTGCTGCCCATTGCCTGATGCTGGAAGTCAGATGGGCTCATGGGTGGGCAAGATTCACAGAGGATCCAGAACACATGAGTTGGAGACAGACAAGGGCTCACTCCTCGTTGAAACAGTGGAGATGAAAAGGAAGAGGGTGGGATGAAGTGCAATATCTCTGCAAACTTCTCCTAGTGCCCAGAGACTCTTGCTTTGGGACTTCATTTTGAGCCAGTGTTTGCAGAGGTGTACTCGAACCCATGACCCAAGAAGCCCCCTTTGCCGTTTTTGAATTCCACTTTTGTTCCTGCCAAGACCCTCCTGGATGAACTCTCCAAAAGATTTTTTAGCAACTGGCCCAGTGGCAGTTGAAGAATTCCGGATCCCAGGAATTCCCTGGGAGAGTGAGAAACCCAGACCAAAGTGTCCCATGATGACTTCCCATCTTTCTCATCAACACTTTACAGCCTAGAGGCATGCCCAGCAATGACACTGCCATACCAAGCATTCCAACTCTGTTGCTGGCCCTGGAACTTCCCTCCTTATGATATCCCTCCCACACACTTGGCCACCTCAAGGCCACAAGCACCCACTTCTCATTTGCAGCCTACGATCTCATTGCCTGCCAGGATTTCAGTATTAGAGATGGGAACTGAGCTTAGAGGTGGCGAGAATCTCTCTACACATGGATTCTGAGTTCCTGCCCAAATAGCAGAGGGCCTCTGAAGGATGCTGGCAACCCAGTGGTGTTAACTTCCCAGGAATGGAATAGAGGTGAAAGGGTGGGGGCAGTGGTAAGGGGTGAGGTAAACAAGAGAGGTGAGAAGGAATGCAGGAAGCAGCTGAGTGTGTTCCAGGACCGGGACAGAGGTGTGCAGCCTGTGCAGAGTCTGGCATGCTTGCCTTTAACTCTTCTCCTATTTTCTGATTCCATTCTTTGAGCATTACTGTGCACTTACCACATCCCCACCTCAGCAGGGCTGCCAAAGATGAGCCATGTGCTCGGCCCCCCAGAAAGCTGACGTGTATCGACAAATATGCCACCCTGTCCCCCCTCTTTCTCCTGCTGAGCGCCTCCTTTGCTGGGTGGGCTTGATTTTGTGGTCCAAGCCAGACATTTTGGAAAACGTCTGCAGTGGCGCGGAGCAGGCAGGAATATTTATTTCTCATCTCCATCTGCATTGCTTCCTCTCTTGGAGAGGAGCTGGGGGAGGAGGGCGGATGAGATGTGGCTTCCTCGTGCCAGCCCAAGAGGCGCCCAAGCACACCCTCCTCGCCTCCCTCGGGGGCCTCAGCAGCAGTCGCAGCCTGGGACTGAGGGAGGCAGGCGCCTCTCGAACTTTTCAAAGATCAGCCCAGTTGGAAGATATAGTTAGCAACCATCCACCCATTTCCCTTCCCTGCAAGATGTGCTTTTATGGCGGATGACTATTTGGAAAGGACTCTGCCTTGTGAGTAGCCTCGTGCTGTTCTTTTAGGAGGCCAAAAAGCAGGGCAAGCAGGTGCCCAGGTCCCTCCTCTCCCATAGCATTCAAATACATTACTCACCCTTGTCCAGGGTTTGACAAGAGTGCTGCTCATGAAATTAATTCAGTTACCTGTCAGTCACCCCACATCCCTTACAAAGCACTTGCATGCCAGGTGTTGTGCCAGGGGTCAGGGTCACACTAGTGCGCTAAAAGATGCTCTCTGCCCATTTATCTAAGGAGCTAGACAATCAGAAAGGAAGAGAAGGGATGGTCAAATGGAAGGAACATTGCCTGGGACACAAGCTGGAGAAAAAGGCAAACTTGGGGAGATGTTATTTAAACCAGGACAATCCCTCAAGATCCTTCTAAGAACCATAAACAGAGATTTCAAAAGCCAGCTGTGAACAAAGAGGAAAGGAAGGGAATATTTCAGAGACAGCAGCAGCCACCAATGGCCACAAAGCAAGGAAGCAACAGACATTTCTGCAGCGTGACTGACTGTATAGGGTGGAGTAGAGAGGTTTTAGAGATGGGGACTGGTTTGGAGAGGTCAAAGGTGAAGCGGAGGTGTGATATGTTGTGCAGAAGACTTTGTCTAAAAGAAGTGAGTCCCAAGCTTAAGTCAGATTCAGAAAGAAAAGCAACCCCAAATACCTAGGTCGGGTTAAGGAAGCTCAGCTCTGCCCCTTAGCACAGAGCTAGGTGACCTGGAGCAACGCCCCATTCCCTACGTTTTCATTGTCTTTGCTGTGGTAGATAAATTCAGACATTTAAAATAAGTACAAAGGCATAACTCCCGCTCCTCGCGTCCTCGCTGAGTGCCTGGCACAGAGCTAAGTGCTCTGAGTGAGCGTTTCTGGGACTCTCGGAGCAATTCCATTCTACCAACACTCTTTAGAAAATGTTGAGAGCGAGGCTCAGCTAGGCTGAACTTCCACCCCACCTCCACCTGAGCATTCCTCCCCAGCCTTCACTGTGGGGTGAAGACAGACATGGGAGGGTCTAACTCCCACCCCACACCCACACGACAGGAACAGTAGCTCCTCCAAGGCAGAAGGATTTCAGCCAGCTACAGTTCTCCTTCCAAACACATCCATTTGTTACTTACAGAACGAGAGAAATGAAGCCCATTTCAAGGCTTCCTGGAGCCTAATCCCTACTGTGTGTCCTGTCTTCTGGGTCTCTGATTGTTCACATTGACTGCTGTCATTGTCGTCGTCATTGTTGCCTCCTCCTCCTCTTCTTCCTCCTCCTCCTCCTCCTCCTCCTCCTCCTCCTCCTTCTCCTCCTCCTCCTCCTCTTCCTTTTCCTCTTCCTCTTCCTCTCCTCCTCCTTTTCTTCTTCCTCCTCTTCTTCCTCCTTGCCAAAGTTATAGTTGTTTTTCCACTTGAGAGTGAAACAAAGTTGAAATGGTTCATCCCTCTAAAAGGTGTGACCAAGGCCAGAGCCAGTTCACATCAGCAGCAGTGACTGTGGTTTTTTGGTTTTTGTTTGTTTGTTTTTCAGAGCACCTTGAGACATGTCTGTTACTTTGGTAATGATCAGAAATGGAGGGAATTAACTTCTGTCCTTAGGGAACTGTGGTTACAGAAGCAATTGCGGGCATAGAGTAGGGTGAGATTTCAGAACAGCTTGCTAATGTTTCCTCGGGCAGTGTTTCCATTTTGCTTTGGCTTTAGAAGGCACCTGAGAGAGGAGAGGTTGCTCTTTATGCTGTGGGCTGGTGAGAGGTGACATAGACTAAGGCTAACAGCATCAGGCTGTGAGCTGCTGGATTCTTGTGGGTCAGACCAGTTGGCTTATACATTCCGTGTGGAATGTCCTGCCTCAGATGCTGCAGCAGCAGGAATGTGTGTCAAGACTAACTTACTGACTCTATGGAATGATTCCCATGTATTTTCTCCCTTCATCCTTATAGCCAGGCTCTACCATAGGCTCAGTTCTTATTCCCATGTTACAGATGATGCTCACTGAGTTATTCTCTAAGTCATATGAATACTTTAACTTACTCTTTTATTGCGGCCAGTATAATTGCCTATGTCTACAGAACTCATTAATGAAATCACCTAGTGATGCTTTTAAAACCCACCCCCTGTTACTTTATTCCCAAGTGGGAGAAATAACTATTGGGGGAGGGGTTTAAAAGATAGCTCAGTGGTAAGGACACTTGCTACACAACCTTGAGGATAAGTTCAGATCCCAGCACTCTGTAGCAAGCCCAACAAGGGTAGGGGACAGAAACAGGAGAATTTCTGGAGCTTACTAAATGTAATCTTAGCCAAGAAATGTGAGCTCTATGTTCATGGAGAGACTCTGTTTCAAATAAATAAGACATTGATACACACGCATGCATATGCCACATGCTTATGTGCAATGCTCACATTAAGTAAATAAAACAATAAAATCTGACCGGCACAATTGTTTTATGAATAACTTAGCGTAATTATTCCATTATGAATAACACCCAGGCAAGAGACTTTCCATTTTTTCCACTGCCTTTGTGCTTCTATATAATTTCCACTTTTATTTTAGTCTTTTGGTGAACACATTTTTAATACATACTGACATACTAGCTGCTAGGGGCTCAGTACTAAATAAAAGAAGCTATTCCTCTTACTCTGTGTTTGCAGGCTGGAGATATATTCCCAACAAGTAATTACAAACATCATTATTATTCAGAGAAAGAGGAAAGTAGTCAGTGCAGTGGAATTATAGAGCAAACATATTCCACCTCCTCCTCTAGAGGCCAGTGAAGAAAATTACTTGTTAGGGGTGGACGTGGTTCTGTGTGTACAGACTGTGTCTGTAGATAAGTATGTGCATATGTGCATGTACATATGGAAGCCACAGGACGAGCTCGGGTGCCTAGGCTGGCTAGCCAGAACATGACTGTCTCTGCCTTCTCTATCACTTGGGTGAATTCGCACTACCATACCTATGTCTGTGTATATGTGTGTACCTGGATCAGACTCAGGTCTCCATGCTTACATCACTTCTTGAGCCATCTCCCCAGCCCCAGAAGTGACTCTCTAATTAGACCCGCAGGAGAATTAGCTTTTGACTTGGCAAGGAAGGAATATAGTTAAGACAAGACAGAGGGGACAGCTCCCTAGTAGAAACCAGTGTCAAGCTGTGTTCTTTTTGACACTGAAGCTATAAGCTGCCATTAGAAGGTGACTTGAAGAGCCTTCAATATTTTCCTAATTCATTTTGCTCATAGTGGACTAGCAGAGACCCTGTGTTCAGAAGCACTGGTCTTTATTCTGTGCCAGTCTCTTTCATCAGCCACCTCCAAACATTTCAGAATGTGGTGTGGGCTTTGGGGGTCTGTGACATAATTTTTCATCACCTATTTGGATACCCTGATTTCTGATTGCTGCCTTGAAAGTACAGTTGACAATTAACACGCCTGCTGACCAGAGCAACATAGAGAAGAAAAAGATAAGCATCTGAAGGCAGCCGTTTCCTTTAATGTTCTCTCATAAAAACAGAGCTATCTTTGAAAACAAACCTGAGATAGCTTTTTTCAGACTCTCAGGTGCTGAGCAAGCTGCTCACAGAAACTCTGCTGTGATGAAAAAAAATACCTAGAGAATTTGTACACCGTTCCAATTATGAGCTACAATTAAAAGTGCTGGGTCCACCTTGACCTCCAACCAGACACAGTGGGACCTTGTTGCCAGAAATTTATAGAGAGATGGTGAAGCCCAGGCTAAGAGAATTCAACAGGTTGTTGGTCACCTCTCAGATCTGGTTCAGTTATCTGCAGAGTAAGGCCGCTGACGTCAGATTTTCAACCTCCTCCTCTAGGGTGAACCATGGACTTTTTGCAGTATCTAGTATGTGGCAGGTACCTGGGAATAGCACTTCTAAAGCTGAGTTCAGTTTTCTCAGAAGAGTACAGAAGTTGGAATGACCTAATCTAAACATTTCAACAGTTTTTCTTAATGTACTAGCCAGTTCTCCTCTAAAGTCAGGCTTCTCTGCATACATGATGAAGCAAAAGTTTGAGGTTCGCCTTTCAATAGATTTCTGTGTCTAGAATTTTGACCTCAAAGATATTTTTCATTATGCTCAGTTCATAGTTAGCATTTTGTCTTTCATTTACTCATAGACTTTAGGATACCTCTTTATCAATTAAAATATTAGTTAGGGCTAGGAGGTAAATTCAGTGTTAGAGGGCTTGCCTAACATGTATGTGACCCTGTGTTTGATCCTCCAAAAGAGATAGATAGATCGATAGATAGATAGATAGATAGATAATAGATGATATAGATAGTAGATAGATGATAGATGGATAGATAATAGATAGATAATGTAGATAGATGATGGATGGATAGATAGATGATGCAGATAGATAGATGATAGACAGACAGACAGATTGATTAGCATGTCTAACATTGAAATCAGTTATTCAATCGAACATGTTTTAAATGACTGCTATAAGTAAATTACTGAACCAAAAGCTCTAGACACAAGACTTTTTATCTGGGCATAGTGACACATGTCTTTATTCCCAGTACATGGGAGGCAAAGGCAGGGGTATTTCTGTGAGTTCAAGGCCAGCCTAATTCACATAGTGAATTACAGGATAGTCAGAACTACATAGAACCTGTCTCAAAAAAAAAAAAAAAAACTTTCTAAATAATGTATTTGACAAAATATAGGTATGTATTTACGTCACACACACACACACACACACACACACACATGCACACACATCCTGTAAGTTACTACCTGGAGTACATTAATAAAAGGAACATTTGAGACTTTCTGATTTTGTTTCCAATGGTTGGTATTGTCTTATTGGTTCCTATTGCTATTAAGACCCAACTCTCTGTGCTGCTTCTAACCTCTACATTTATTTTATATACTGGCAGCCTGAAACTGATTGTGGTGGGATTTTCTATACTCTCAAATTTAACTAACATACCAAGAAGAAATTTGTTTGTTGTTGTTTGAAGGTTTTGTTACTGTTGTCTTTTTAGAGGGAGGCAGAAATGTATCAAGCATAGGACATAGCTACATTGTATCTAAAGTAGTGTCAATATTAGATGCTATCAAAATTCTACATTAAATACCCAACCACATGGGAGAGTGTCATTCTTTCTAAAGTCTCTTTTCATCTTTATTTTTACATCAAGGATAATGGTTCTACTTAGTCTGGCCATATTTTATACTTCCTTGACCTTTACATGTATCCTGGGGCAGGGGGGCTTCTCAGCTCAACCCTCTCAGCAGGTAACCATGTCTGCCTAGATTTAATAAATTCATGTTATTTGTGTATTTTATTTTTTTATCCCTTCACTTATCTAGAATGGCACTGACGTTCCACTTAAAGTGGAAACAAGTTGGATTTGGGGTTTGGGGGAGCATTTTTGCTTGTTAGTTAGTCAATAATTTAATATTTTTACAACTAAGCCAATCAGAAGAACACTAAGTAATTATGTTCCCCTAGACACTAAATTAAAAAAAATGGGCCACAGTCAAGAAGATGGAACTGGTACTAGGAGTTTGGAAGCACAGAAAATGTCTACCCATCCCACTTATCAGGAAACTTGAAATAAGGCCAGAGCAGAAAAGCACATCGCATGGTCCACCTAGTCACGCAAGCTGCCTGTCTCTTTACCTACTCTTACCTGAAAAGAGGAAAGAAAAAAATCTCCATTATGCAACAAACCTAGACTGATAAGGTACCCATGTCAGCGATGACTTACATGATTCAGATCTGGAGGACTGGGGAGATGGCTTAGTCAGTACTGTGAAGACCTGCTTTCAATCTCCAGGACCCATGTAAAAAGCCAGAGTTGGTATCATGTGCTTGCCAACCCCAGAGAGGCAGATATCTCTGGGGTTCACTGACCCGCAAGCATAGCCTAATCAACCCCGAGTCCCAGTGAGACAGCGCAAAAGAAGGTGGTCAGCCTCCAGGGAGCAGCACTTGAAATTGATTTCTGGCACAAGCCATGAAGGGAAACTTCAGGGACAATGGCAGCCCCTTGACTCAGAAGGTGACTGTAAGCAAGAGCTTAGTGAAAGCACTGAACTAGAATGTTAAAAATTCTACTGAGATCTGGTTCGGGATAGAAAGGAAAATTTTATTGGAGATCAAACTACTAAGGCTATCTCTTGGTGATGGGGTAAGGACAAAATGAGGGGAAAAAGCAGGTAGATTCTATATGACAGTCAGGGTGGCGTCTTTGAGCTGAACCAGGAACTAGACGCCCTTGCAGGACATAATTGTCCTTTAAGGGTGTATTAAGTTGGGGTCTTGGTAAACAGAACTCTGCCTTACAATTTTCCTTAGGAAAACTGAATTCATTCTTCTGTTTACCCAGTAACAATCCTTCTCTTGGCCAGGTTAAGTTCTTTTTGTTTGGGATTGTCATCAGCACTGCCATTTTAGGAAACCCTCTTTGGACATAACAGTCCAAACTGGAGTCCATCAACAGAGTCCATGGCCACTCTGCACCAGGGCTGTGATGAAGCTGGTGACAGAGCAAGACATGTCATTGACCTCTTGGAGTTTGAGTTCTGGTCAACTTCTTGTTGAGAGATGTTCAAGGCAGAAAAGTAAAACCAACAAGTGTCAGGGGCAGACCATGTCCTCACTTCCTGTCAGCAAAAAGTAGTTTTCCTGCTTGCTTGGAAACTTTTCATAATTACAACTTTGCCATTCGCAGCTCTGAGCT
Source organism: Arvicanthis niloticus (assembly GCF_011762505.2). NCBI lineage: Eukaryota > Metazoa > Chordata > Mammalia > Rodentia > Muridae > Arvicanthis > Arvicanthis niloticus. Next base: position 97,206,966 of record NC_047660.1, on the reverse strand, counting down.
TTCTTTAAAGATGCAAGTATGTCATATAAACAAACAAACTGGGAAGAAGTACAGTGTGACCTTTGGGAGGGCAAGCCATTAGGTCAGCTCGCACTGTGGCTAGCTGTAGGCCATCTGAGGAAGTCTCTTAGTTTCCCTGAGCCGAGTTTCCTCATCTGTCAGTGGGATGTTCATGAAGCTCAGCAGTGACACTTGGCTCAGCCTTAACGAGGATAGACAAGTATACAAGCATCCTTCAGGCTTAGGAGCATGGAGACAGGCTGGATCTAAAGGAATCCTTGAGGCTTGTCAAATTCCTGTCTGAGAACAGAGGATTAGAACACAAGTGGGAGAAACTTCCAGTTTTTACCAGGCATCTGTTCAGAAGGTTAAACCCATACTTTCCCTAGATGTAGGTCTCTGAGTACAGCCCTCCATCAAAGGAGACAGAACCGTTCTAGCCATTCTCCAGCAAATGAGGCTACAGCTGCTGAACAGGGTGTGGAACATGATGCTTCTGCTTGAGTAGAGACAGGTTTCCTACCTCCTGCCCAGCTTCCCAGCAGTGTTACAACCCTTTGCTTAAAGAAAGGCAGAGGCTCTGAGTGGTGTGTTGGCATGGCCTGTGGTACCCTCACATTGGTACCTTTCTCTCACCATGGTAGATGACTTAGGGTTTCTATTGTTCTGATGAAACACTGTGAGCAAAAAGCAAACAGGAGACGGAAAGGTTGATTTGGCTCACACATCCACATTGTAGTCCATCGTTTAAAGAAGCCAGAACAAGACAGGAAGCTGGAGGCAGGAGTGATTGATTCAGAAGCCATGGAGGGGTACTGCTTCCTGCCTTGCTCTTGTTGGCTTGCTCAGCCTGCTTTCTTGTGAATCCAGAACCAAGCCAGGAGTGCTACCACTGATGATCACTAATTAAAATGCCCTACAGGCTTGCCCACAACTCGATCATATGGGGGCATTTTTTTAATTGAGGTTTCCTCCATTCAGATGACTTTAGCTTGTATCAAGTTGACATAAAACTATTCAGCACAGAAGTTAAGTCACAGACGATGCTTATGAATATGCACAGAAGTAAAGCCATAGCCACTGATGGTCCTGTAGCCAGGGCTTGGTGCTCTTGTCTACAGATGGCTGGGGAAAGCCAGGACACTCCCCTACCTTCCCCTGATTCTAGAGACCTGCAGTCATCCTCTGGGGGACGTTTCAGAGTGTCCATGATAGTTACATAACTATTTATGAAGCTTTGTTTGTGATAGATAAAGCAATAGTGCTTTCTGTTACCACAGTCATCATTTAATTGTTACCTGAAAATTATCTTAAGGAAAACGTAACGGTGGCCACACTGATAACCATCACTCACAGATAAGAAAACTGGTGCTTAGAGAAGCAGTCTACATGGACGCATGTTACGGTAGTGGATCCTTTGCTGCCAGACCAGAGAAGTTCTAATCCCAGCTCATACCTTCCCAGCTGTGTGTTCCATGGAAGCACCTTAGCTTCCTGGAGCCCGGTCTCCGAATTCCCCAAGTCAGAAAATAGGCTCTCAAGAATTAAGAGTGCACATGAGGCATCCAGGTAAACATGCATGGGTAAATCTGTCCTTATTTCCTGTATGATGAGGTATCAGTGTCAAGTACATCCATATTGCCTATGATACAACAGCAACTAACTTCTCCCCAAAAGACACTGGGTGGCTGAGAACAGGAGCAAAAGTGGAAATATGGCCACTGTTCTCTTTCCTGTTATCTGAAATTTTTAAGAACATATTTCCCATTTGTAGACCACGTCAGGAAGCTTTTGAAAAACAATATATTTCTCCTCCCTTCTCAAGCACCAATTGCAAAAGCCACTGGTCACTTTTTTCGGGCCATGAGATAGCTACTCACTAGAAATTGCCAGTGTCACAGCTCCCACACCTCTGAAAACACCGATACATGGGCCTCCCCTAAAAGAGAGTGAGAAAGGAGGCCTTGGACTGTGTGCATCCGTGTAGCACTATGAAGGGTTTTTCCCTCTTTTTAATTGTGGCCAGACACACATAACCAAATGCACTATTTTAACTCTTTTGAAGCGTACAGTTGGATGGCAAGGTTTGCACAGTGGTAGGCAGCCATCGCCCTTTCTGTTTGCAAAGCTCTTTTCATCTTGAAGAACTCAGCTCCACGATCCTTTATGCAACATTCGATTCAGGGCTCACATGGACTAGAACACTTCACAATTGGCCCAGTATGCCCTTGATCTTTGGCAAGCAATAAAGACATTTCATCCCCTCCGGTGGCACAGTTCTGGGAATCCGTCCTGCTGTCTATGATTCTACATACACTTCAAGAGTGGTGGTTTTTTTTTCCTCCAGTCCTCAGAAAGCATTGGAAGGGGTTCTCACTGTCATTGTCACTTGGCCCCAGGCAGGAGCCACTGAGGCTTGTTCAACTGCTCACCCGCACACACAGTCCCAGTACATCCCGCCCACTCGCACATTCTGTCTCACCCAAGCAGTCAGTCCTCGGCTGGCACTTAGCGCACATTCCTCTTCCCAAGACGCACTAAGAGCGTGCAGACTAGGGCTGGGGGATGGCCAAGTGTTGCTTTAGCCTTAGGAGAGGGCATGCATTCCATCCAAACCATGACTCCATTGAAGAGTCCCCAAGAAAGTTGCCTTTCAGAAAAGACACCCTTCCCACAAAATGCCTTTCTCCACTGGAATGTTAACCATTCTACACTCGTGATGCTCTTTTTAACAATTCATCATAAAATTAAGGTAAAAATGCATCTCAAAAAAAATAAAATAGGGAGGCTGGCAACATAGCTTTTCCCGCCAAGCCTGAGAGCCTGAGTGCAGTCCTTAGAACTCACACTGTGAAACAGGAGGACTGACTGCTGTAAGCTGGCCTCTGACCTCCACGCACTCGTCATGCATACATGCATGCATGCATGCATGCATCTATACATAAATAAATCTAATAGAAATGTTTATGCGGTCATATAGAACCATTCGATTTCTCATGTTTTTTTACAAAAATAATATCTCTCTGGCCTGCCACTTTCTCCCTAGCCCTTTTGTCCCAGAGATCCCTTCAGACCAACTCATGGGGCTGGAAAAATGGCTCAGGACACAAAGTTGATTAAGCATGAGGACCTGAATGTATGTCGCCACCTCTCATGGAAAAGCTCAGCAAAGTAATGTACTTCTGTAACTCCAGTATTAAATGAGGAAAAGATGGGCGGGTCCCTGGGGCTTGCCAACCACATAGTTTTGTCAAAATGGCAGCCTCCAGTTTCAGCAAGAGGCCCTGCCTCAAAAGACAAGGTGAAGAGTAATTGAGGAAGATATTGACTATATATATATATATATCTCTGACCTCTACATATCCATGCATAACACATACAGAGAGACAGAGAGAGACAGAGACAGAAAAGAGAGACAGAGAGACAGAGACATCTTTTTTTTAAAAAATTATTTTACCCTATAGCTAAGTAGTGACCTTATGTGACTATTTTCTTGGTTTGGTTTTTTGTTGTTGTTGTTGTTTATATGTTAGAACAAGGGCTTTGGTGTGTGGCCTACACTGGCCCCCAACTGGCCATGCATCCCAGCTGGCTATAGGCTTGTGGTCTTCCGAAGAGACATGTGACAACACACCCAGTTTATGTGCATATTCTCTGACTGGCCAATCGTAGCCACAACTGTCCTTCCTCCTTTGGCGCAGCTTTTCCTCATTTTATCACCTGTCCTCCCGTCCCCCTTCCTCTTAGTTTTACCAGGCACTGTCATTTCTCTTTGTAGCTTTATAGCTATGAATGATAGCTGTTGGCCTTTATTTCTCACATTCCCACAAAGTGAGACTGATGATACCCAAACCCTTTCTTTCCCCTGCTTCAAAGTCTAATATATTTCCCCATTCTTATTTTTAAGTATAGTGACTGTATTTATAAATGTCTTAAGTCTAACCCACTGTCGGAACTCTTTGCAACCATAAAAATTGATCATCTGAGCTGTCCTCAGTGGTCACTAACCACACGTAGCTCACCAGGGATGAAATGTGGCATGTGCACAAAAGTACTGTCAGTGTTCAAATTTAAGTCATCACATGTGGCTGTTGAGTAGTGCAGGGTAAGAGCAAGCTCCTTATCCAAGCCCTTAAGCAGAACGGCCTGCTGCCCCAGCAGGGGAAAAATGAGTGATGCCTGGCACATCATTCTTCCTATGCCCTAGGTCTGTTCTAAGAATTCAGCATCTCTGTGAGGACATATTATTCCCATTTTGCCGATAAGGAAAATGAGGTTGAGTAACATGTCTCATGAGTGGTTGGCCACGTATATTTAACCCCAAAGTCTCTAAACATAAAGCCAGACTTCCTCAAACCCCAATGAATGATCCCCACAACCCTCTTCAGATCTATCATTCTGTTGCTCAATGACAGGGTCATTGCTTGGCCCCTGTTGATATGGAAGTTCATATCACAGAGGCCATATTTAGGGATATGTCATCCGTTTCCATTCCTTTAGCGCCCTGAAATGAAAGTATGAAAACTGGAAGTGGGTGGGGGGCAGAATGTGGACAAATGTAGGAAGTCTTGGAAAATTGGCAGCTGGGCTTCCTACCCATTCACAGGAAACTTGTTTCTTTGGGCTGGTAATTTCGGCAGCAATGGGACATCAGCCAGCATGCCTCTATGTCCATCCCACACTGAAGGCACCTGGCCTTGCTCAGTCGTGGAAGCCAAGCAGGATAGGACCTGGATAGCACTGAGATGGGAGAGCAGCTAGGATGTGAGGAGAGGTCAGCACACGCCTTTGGAATAGCCTCTGAGCAACCCCAAGGAACCACAGAGGTCAGATGGGCAGCTCGAAGCTAGGAGGTTGCTACAATAGTCAATATGGTGGCTCCTAAGAGACACCCAAAGCTCTGCCTGGCTCAGAACACATGCCCCACATAGGCTGCCTGTCTAATTCCTTTATGTTTGTGCCAAGTCTCCCTGCTGGTCGTGCTTTGTTGTCTGGCTCCTGCGTAGATGCTCTTTATCTTGAATGTTTTTCTTCCTCTGCTACTATCATTTTTCCTAGGTACTTATTTCCGGAACTTATATGAATACTAAATTATTAATAGCATTCTTCTTTTACCCTTAGAGTATTTATAACCCTTTCAAGGTATGAGAAACACTTCCTGTCTCACGTTCTTACTAGAACCTGAGTCATATGCCCTCTGAGAGTCCCATTTTTCAAATCTGGAAGGACTCTAAGAAGAATACAATTAATCTGATCCTCATTATAATAGATAAGGAAATGAAGCCAACAGACTAGGCAACTAGCCAATACCTACCAAGTAGTTAATGGTCAACATAGGACGGGAAATTGATGTTTTCTAATTCTTTTCACACACTAAACTATCTTCCCCTTAAGTCTGTCCTAATCCATAAGAGAGAAAATTCCATCTGCAAATTGGAACATAACAAGTATTTCTGACTTTAGAAGCCACATGGTCTCTGCCACAACTATTCAGATCTGTCCTTTGAGCACAAATACAGCAATCATAATATGCAGATAAATGGACACACACGTGTTCAAATAAAGCTTTATTTCTGGATCTTGAAGTATCAGTTTCAATCATTTTTATCTCTGGTAATATATCATTCTCTTTCAACCACTTAAAAATGAAATAGCCATCTCAACTTATGGAACACTGAAAATCAGACAATGGGTTGAATTTGGCCCATGGACCATATTGGCCAATGGAAATGTATTTGGAATAGCCAATTCCCTTGCAGCTCACCATGAGTTAAATGTTAATAATAATTTAGAAAGATGGTTTTGAGTTCTCATTGAATGCCAGGTGCTCTGTTAGCACCGTGTGTGATGCCAACCTGCTGAGTCCCACAAGCACCCTCAAAAGAAGATACTGTTTGTCCTCATGTTTCACAGTTTCAGATGAGATCATAGAAACTATGGAAGGCCAAGTGATTTCCCAAGACCATGGAACTAGTAATGAGTGTGCTTAGTGAATATATATATATATATATATATATATATATATATATATATTCTTAGAGTAACTCTTGAGAATCAAGAGCCTTTCTGAGCCTCAGTATTACAATCTGCAATTAATTGGATTAATTAGATATAAAGTGCCCTGGCCAGTATTATACACACATACACCCCCAGATACCTGCAGTTGATACCTCCCCATAGTCTTAAGTGTTTAAATGCTTGGTCCCCAGTCAGTAGCAGAGTTTGGGTGTATTTCAGAAGTATGCCATTGTTTTAGGAAGTATATCATAGAGGGAGGGAGCTTAAATGTTTCAGAAGCCACTACCAAATCCTATCCTAGACCATCAGCCCCCTCCCCACAGTGTTTCACAGTGGATAGCATTGAGGAAATATGAGAAAAGGTGGCACTTTATTCAATGGCATAGTTACCTGTCATTGCAGAGAAGCCTATGCAAAAACCATTGCAATGATAAGGCTATCATTGCACCCACAAGTGGTGAAGTGCAACTTGTAATCCCAGAAATTGGGAAGTAGAGATGGTAAGACTGGGAGTTCATGATTATCTTTAACGACACAGTGAGTTTGAATCCAGCCTGGGGTATGGTATGTTAAACCTTATCACAAAAGAAAATAAAAATAATTAATATATTTTACTCACAGTTTTTGTGGGTTTGGAATCTCAGGAAAGCTGGGACAGAAGGGTGTTTGGCTCTGTCCCTGGGTTGTGCTCTCAGCTGCATTTGGCGGGTGACTGAGCTGGAGTGCTACTGGGTATCTGCTAATGGGGCCTCTTTCTTCATCAGGCTTCCTGCCCCTAGTGAGGGATGTCACCCTGCCAGGGTTTCCCAGGCAATTTGAGCTCTCCATAGTGTGGCAGCTTTCCGGGTAGTTCCACTTAAATGGCAGCTACCTTTCAAGAGTGAGAACACAGACACCTTCCATCAGAAGGGACACTGCCAACTCTATCACAATCTGTCGATCAACGGTGTCACTGGCCAGCCTGGTCTCATGGAGAACGAAGGAATAGAATTTGATTCTCAATGGAGGAGCAGTGATCATGGAGAAGGAAGAGCAGGACCTGTGACAGGAGTGTTTGAAAAGGCATAACACAGAGTGAACTGGACCTCAGATCTGTGATCCAATGAGAAGATCCAGTTACAGTCACCCAATCTGTATAACCTTTGTGAGCTTATATGCAAGGAGGAGAGTCAGAGGGGAGGACTAGCCCTTGATCTGAGTTGTGCTGGTGAGAAAGAGGAGATAGCCAGGCCCCTTTCATACATGAAATCGTCTCACTATTTGTTGGAAGCAAACACATCCAAGCATAGGACAATGTAAGGCCTCATGATCTGGTTCTCTAGCACACAGAGCCAATTGTTGCCGAGAACTCACCTCCATTAATTCTTTAATATTTTACCTGAACTAAGGGAATTGATGCAAGTAATATTCTTGGAACACAATTGATGCAAGTGACATGCTTGGAACAGTGTCCTGCATGTGCCCAGGCACTTAAGAAATTCCTGTCTTAGGCTGCAAAAAGGGCTCAGCCAATCAAATGTAGAAACCTGAGTTGAGATTCCCCAGAACCTTTATAAAGACCCTGGCATGATGTCTTGTACCTGTAAGCCCAAGCATAGTGAGGTGGCAGAGGCAGGTAGATCCCTGCAAGCCCAAAGGCTATGTAACCTGACCTACATGATAATGTTCTAGGCCAATGAGGGACCTGATCTCAAACAAAAAGGTTTTGAAGATGCCTGAGAATCAACACCCAAAGTCCTCTGTCCACCCGGGGGCACACGCGCGCGCGCGCACACACACACACAATGCACGTGTACCTCTGCATCTGCAAGTGTGCCCATATCCATACACATTTTTATATGGTTTTTGAATTAACAAACTACAGGACACACTCACACATGAAGCTGGGCTATTAATATTACCATTATTTCTCTTCCTTTACCAGGGTGGAAACTGATGTATAAAGAGATGAAAGACCTGGCCCACCCTGACAGGGAACAGACCCAGATGGCAGCTAAGGCATCAGCCTCTTGACCCCCACTATAAGTGAACAGGCATCCTAACCCTTTCTCATATATGTGGCAAGAACCAGCTTCCTTATAACTAAGAGACACTCATTTTCTTTTTTTCTTAGTAAATCCCTGCAAAATCAAAGAGATCTCCTCTCTCTCTCTCTCTCTCTCTCTCTCTCTCTCTCTCTCTCTCTCTCTCTGTGTGTGTGTGTGTGTGTGTGTCCGTCCAGGTGGACAGATGACAACTTTGGGTGCACTCTCAAACCTTTTTGTTTGAGACCAGGTCTCTCATGAGCCTAGAACATCATCGTGTAGGTCAGGCTAGATGGCCTTTGACCTTGCAGGGGTCTATTAAAACTCTTAGAATGCTGAAACTCAAACACCTACTTCTAGAAGTTTCCTGAAACCTCTAACTTAAGTAAAGTGTACCATGCCAAATTCCTTCCAAAAGCTTTTTTTTTCCTCCAGGCAACACTGTGTGCCTAGAGATGAGGAAAGAGAGGAGACATTCTGTTTCTCAACATGGTCTATTTCTAGGGCCAGAGAGAAGGTTCAGGGAATAGAGAGACTGCAGTCAAATCCAACGACAGGGTTTGACCCCTGGAACCTACATGGGGGAAAAAGAGAACTAACTCAGAAAGTCATTTTCTAACTATACAGGCACCTTGACACCAGAGAGAGAGAGAGAGAGAGAGAGAGAGAGAGAGAGAGAGAGAGAGAGAGAGAGAGACAGAGAGAGAATATCAATTAATCAATATAATAAAAGTTTTTAAAGAGCCTTCATTCCATATATGAAGAAAATAATGGATGAAAAATGAAGTAGGAAGAGAGATTAACTGGAGAATGGAATTTATATTACCAAGTCACCATCTTACTGAATTGCCTTGACTTAAGTCACATCCCTAGGATGGCCTGTGTTGAAGAAGTGAGAAGGCACCAAAGCAGCCAGCCCTGGCACTCCATGGTGCTCCCACTTTGAGGTGGTAGGGTGGTCAGCAGTTTCAAAGCAAAGGAAGCCTGACAGGCAGGGGTGGAGTCTACTCACTCAGAGACTGTGGGGAGAAAGAAAAGCCTAGGCAGTAACTAATTCACTTGTCTTCGTTCAGATTTCTTTTTTTCTTCCATACTTGAGTCTTGCCCACCAGATTTCTGTTTGAAAAAAAAAAAAAAAAAAAAAAAAAAAAAGACCTAATCCACTTTTTTTTTTGGACTGTGCATTGATTTTAATAGTATCAAACCCTGAGGTCCTCATGGTCTGCACCTGGGTTGCTTTTTCCCCTAATGAAGCAGGAGAAGTGGTTTAAGCCCCTGCGGGGCTCGCTGTCAAAGCTACACAATGATTAACTCAGGTCCCCTTATTAGGAATGGACTGAAGAAAATCCCTTAGTCATCAGCATTGGTGAGTGTTCAATGAAAAGATTACCTTGGGCACCTGAAAAATAATGGAAGTGCTCAATAGAGGGACCATTAAGCCGGCTACACACACCAAGTCAGGTGGGCGTTGAGGGAATTAGCTGGGACACAGAGGCCAAAGAAACACTTTTGGACCTTCTGCCCTGCCCGAGTCTGCCCTATGATTATTTAAACCTTTATGTGTTCTGGAGAAGCATTTTAGTTTGTATCTACACATAGACACAGATGCACATTTATGTGTACACACACACACATACACACACAATCTATCCAAAGTAGTTGGATAGATTTGAGAAAAGCAGCTAAATGACAGGTCCAAATTTCTGTGACTTCAAGTCCTATTGGTTATTCTCTTAGCCTTGGTTTTTTCAACTGTAAAATGGAAATATTAATAGGATCCCTGTTCTGAAGATTCATGCAGGGATTAAATACACAACATGCAATAATTCAACCTAATTAATAATTAGTAAACACTCAATACTGGGTTTCAACTTATTATCGTTAGTTGTTTAAAGGAGATGAATTATTAAGTATTTGAGGTGACTGTGTTTGGATATCATCAAAGGAGTGCTGGACTCATGGCCTTTGTCTATAGCTGTGACCTTTGCTCTAAAGCTGTGGCCTTTGTTCTAAAGCTGTGGCCTTTGTTCTATAGTGATTTTGTTGCAGGCCTATGGATGTATGGGCTCCATCTCCACCTCCATGGCCTCTCTTGCTTTAGACCTTCTTCTCTGTTCTCATTTCTCAGGACTGGTTCTGCCTGGGCGTCAGGGTCAGGGAGCTAAAGAATACTGCCAGGGAAGGGGACGGTGATGTCCCATGAGAAGGCTGATCAGAAAGAGTCACAGGAAACAGGGCCAGCTGAAGTTAAACTTCCTGCCTCTCTTTTGAGGGCGAGTGAACCCCTGTTCCTAAGCAATGCACACCTAGTGCCTGAGGAAAAGTTCTTCTTTCCTGTCTCCACACAACTGGGTCCCAGAGAAGGGAGTTTCACTAAGCATATAACTGAGGCAGGAACCTGAGATAATACCCAGAGTACTTGGAAATATTTGAACATGCTTTGAGGAGGAACATGATTCTGCCTGGATCCTCCAGCCTCAGAATCTGCTAAGATACTTGATAGTACTCTGGAGAGATCCTAGCTTCCTTTCCATAGCAAGAAATTGCCAATGGATAGAGGCGTGAACTGGCTACTACCAGCAGAGTGAGGAGTCCCCGCTCTCTGCAGTAAGCCACTGTTCCCAGCAGGTCCAGTAACAATAGCTGCTCTTAGTACTATTAACATGATTGGATAGACTTGGTCGGATCGTCTCATTCAGTCTCTGGCGTCCCTTTGAGTAACATTATTACTGCCCCACTTACAAAGGAGGCTCAAAAGCACCCAGCTAGAAAATGGGCTAAAAGCCAGACTTCTAACCCAGACAGTCCTGAACCCATACTCTTGGACAATGAGAAGGCTTCTTACAAAGTTAAAAAAGAAAAGATATTAAAGATATTACACACACACACACACACACACACACACACCCTTTTGATAACCACTGATGGAAAATTTCTTAAAAACAGAAGCTTGCTTTAGAAAGAAATCTCTTTCACCCATTATGGACTATATATTATATATCACAGACAACGGACTTGGATCCCTGTCATTTATTTAATTCACAGGCAATGCCTAGTTCATTCTCAGATAATTGTGGTGTGTGTGTGTGTGTGTGTGTGTGTGTGTGTGTGTGTGTGTGTACCCATCAGTCGATTACATGCAAACACCAAAGGCCAACCTCGGATATTGTTACTTGGGTACTGTCTACCTTATTTTGAGACAGTCTCTCATTTGTTGCCCTGGAAGTCATTGATTGGCTCAGCTTGCAGACGAGAGAGCCCCAGAGATTCCCTCAGTTTCCACCTCTTTTTTGACATGGGAATCCAACTCAAGTCTTCATGCTTACAAGGCAAAATTTTACCAACTGAGTCACTCTGCAGCCTGCAGACTTGGAGTTTGTGCAGATGAATCCAAAGTCCCAGGATTTGGGGAGATCTGGTCATTCTTCTCTACCCAGAATGCAACTGGCCTAAAGGCATGAAACTGAAAAGAAGTTTGGTGCTTAAAGATTGTTCTACTGGTATTACACAGCTTCCCTGTCCCAGGGCCTGAGTCTGGTGTCTCCTCCTACTGCTTTAAAAAGGGGAGTGGGGGGGGGGAGAAATGGAGAGTTGAGGAGAAAAGGGAAGAGGGGTTGTTGACCATTTCTTACCTCACAAAGAGGCTAAAATGAGTTAAGAAACAGACTTTGTAAAGGTAAAGAAACAGGTCTGCAACCTTATTCCTAGTGAGAGGGAAGAGGTGAGCCTCCAAAGACAGCAAGTCTCTGCTGGGATGACGCTTACTGGGCAGGCCTTCTGGGACCCCATCGTTTTCCTCCTTTGCCCTGATTTGGTGTTTTGGAACTGTCATACAAATCTGCAGCCAACATGGATGTGCTTCAGTAAACTACTAGAAAGTTCTAGGCTCTCATACTTGCCCTTCATTTCCCAAGCAAGAAGTCGCCTGTTTCACCTCCCGTCCAGACTATTCCTCCAGCCCCCTTTCACCTCTGCCCTCAGCATCTTTCCTAAAGTTTAATGGCCAGAGCCCAAGACAATAATCTACCACCCCTCAAATCACAATAGGAGTACAATTTCCCCCTACCTATTACTTTTTCTGTTATAATGTGGATAAGGAAAGTCAGTAAGATCTGGTGGATGGCCAGATAAAGAATAAGCCAAGAACTGAGGAGATGGCTCAGGAAGCCTGGCGACCTGAGCTCACTCCCCAGTGAGCAGATTCAGCAACATCCTCATAGGGTCCCAGTAAAAGAAAGACAGAAAGATTCCTGGACCAACCTAGACAGACCACTGAGCTTCAAGTCCAGTGAAAGCCCCTGCCTCAAAAAGCAATCACATGGAGAGTGATCAACAAAGATGCCTAGTGTTAATCTTTGGCCTATACACTACATACTCACACACACACACATGTACACAGGGACCCACATGTGCACGTGTGTCTAAGCTGTGACTGGAGACTGGTGCAGTATAAAAGTACATGAAGTTTTCATTCATGTCACAAGCTTGCCTGGCCTCCCCAAGGGAATAGAAATCGTAAGGAACAGAATCTGACTGGTGTCACTCTCTGGTTTGGAACTGTGTGTTAGTGGTAAATGGTAAGTAGGCGTGTTTAAAGGTTGATCATTTCAGCTGTAGCAAAACTCCTACCAACTGCCAAGCATCAACTTGACAGAGCAAAGGAGGTGATTTCTCACTGAGAACAGCTCTTTTGCCAGCACCCACTCTGACCACTGATGCTCTGCTCCTGTGGCTTGGTTTTCCCTGATCACTGTAAAGAAAGGAAATTCCAGAGCAGTAGCCTGAGCTCAGAGCGGTGCATGTACACCTGGCTTCCCTGTCTGGTGGCTGAGAGCATGGACACATAAATCCCTGAAAACTTGAGTCCATCAAGATATTTTGCAAAGTGAAAAACATCTAGTAATTTGTAGATAACATTGAAGGGGGTGAGACATGTGTGGGCAAGGGGTGCAAACCACCTTTTTGCTTGACTTACTAGATTTTGGAATAGGATAGGAATGGACAGATTTATAGAAGGGAATCACTTTATGTACCAAAAGAGGGTTTCTTCTCCTAGCAATCTTTACAAAGACTTCAGCTGTCACCACTACTGTATTGATCACAATGGTGGTTCAGGGTCTATTGGGTTTGTTCCTTACCCGCCCTGAAGAGGTTAAGCCAGCACTGGTCACATGTTCTCCCTCTGGTTCCTGCCCTCCAGAGTTCCTCTTCTAAGCCAGGCAGCCTGTACAATGGAGACAGCTAAGCAAGGCCGAATTAGTCTTTGCTCCAGTGACATTTTGTGGAGGTCAGACACTGATCCAAAAGAAACCAAATTATAATTGTGATCCGTGTCACTAAAATTAAATGGGCACATTCTCAGAGAAGCTGTAGCAAGAGGAAACTGGAACCATCAAGGTACTGAGATCATAGTAGAGAAGGGGAAGTACTCGTTGCCATGAGGTAGCCAATGGATGCGTGTATCCCCCACTTTACCACACACATTCTCATGTTTCCTCATGTCATCAGACCAGCAGTCATACAGAGTACACAGCTTCATTACCCTTTTCCAAGACTCTAGAGACCAGCCTAAGGGACTAGGCAAAATTTCCCCATGGCAAAAGCAACTTTTGACGCTCAAGGTGGAAGTCTTTCTACACTGGTATAGATCTCCCAAGCACCTGGAACTCACCCAGATTTGCTTATCAGAACTTTAACTCCAGATGGTTCGATGCTTATGGCATCCGTGGACTTTGTGGCGATTCATGCCATGTCGGCAACTGGACTCCTCACAATTAGTGTCTCCCATTTTCAGGCTCAGAGAGATAAAGTCACGAGGGTGTCACAGAGCATGCATGTGATAGCGCTGGACTGGAAGCCAGGACTGAGTCCACACTCCTTGGTCCAACACTACTTCTGGCACCCAAAAATGAATTTCATAACCATTTCCTGAGCCTTTCATATGGGTTTTTAGTGCCTAAAACCAAGAGGCACATAACAGCAGCTTTGGGATAGCCCAGAAAGTTCTGTTTGAAAAACTTGTGGAAAATCATACATGTCTTTTATGCTGAGGGGCTCACCATATCCCTTCTACTTCAAAATCTGAACTATCATACACCAAACATGGTAGAATTCAGGACAACCAGCAGCCAAATTATAAAAACCCAAGGTGTCAGGAATGCCAACACTCTTTATTATTAATACAGATTTGAGAGCACTCTCCCAATAAGGGAGGTAGTCATCTCCCTCTATTTTAAAGGAAGGGAGGAAAATGCTAAACTTTTGTATCAGCTAGAAAACCTGAGCCTGTAAAACTGCTCATTGTCCTCTAATAGTGGTTATCGCTTAAAAAAAAATGGAGTAATTTTCTTTTTAGTACCTTTTTGTTTTTCCTGGTCAGCTCCGTGGACTAGCATAAACATATCATCTGAACTCAGATAGTGTCTGAGCTGTGCACAGGAAACGCAAACACTGCCTAATGTCCTCCTCTCTTTTCTCCTTAGGTGAAGGCAGCTTCCAAGTATGTGGACGTGCCTGTGAGTATCTGAACATCCATCACTGCTTGTAGTTGGGTTAATTTCATTGTCCTACTTTCATGGGGTCTTGTTTGGGGTTTATTTGTTTGGGATTTTTGAGACAGTGTCTCTCTGTATCTCTGGCCAGCCTAGAACTCCCTATGTAGACCAGGCCAACTTGGAACATGCAGAGACTGCCTGCGTCTGTACCCAGTGCTGGGATGAAAAGCCTGTGTCCTCTTTTGTGCTTTTCTTCCACCCATGAGTATGTGAGCATCATGTTTTGTTTGATGATATCTGCTTCTGTGCTTTGCTTTCACGGTGGCTGCTGTCTTCATACCTGGCCCCTAAGCTCTATATTTCTAATGTGGACCTTCAAAGAAAATGATCGGGACTGTGTTTCTCCAATGAGAAGAAGACATGGCTTTCTGTGTCAGAAAGGAAGGACCAGTATGTGGGTTAACCCAGCTCCCTCTTGCTTTTGTTCTTCTGGTTCCCCAGGACTCTCTTTCTGCTCATCTAGAATGCACCGCTTACAGCCCTCAGTTATAAGTTTCAACAAGGGTTCCAGTAATTTTTTTTTATTTAAACAAATAAATTCTGAATTTGTTCATTTGGGGGTCAACTCTGCAATTGTTTTAAGGAAAACTTACAAAACTGTCCATAATTAGTACTGGCCTCATTAATGAAGAGAACCCTCAAAGTTCACAGAGAAGGCACTTGAAGTTGCCCAAAATTTACATTTAAATTGAGGTTAAGTACTAGACATGAACGCTAAAGCGTGGGATTACCTGAGACAAATCAGAAGACGTTTATAGACGGACTTTGCCCTGCCTATTAGCAACATAAAATTGGAGAGATTTTTAAATATATTCCTATAAAGGGGGAAAGAAAATGAAGTTGTTTCTCCATTTCTAACAAAAGAGGTGTGAGTCTATTATAAAATATTAAATTTAGGAGCTTATCTCAACAGTCGCCAAGGGGCTGGTCCTGAGCCATTCTCATTCCGAACGTGGTTAAGTACCCTCCTTGTTCAAATACTTATTTGTGAAAATTTGTTTTTTTCTAAAAGGATTTATATTAACATTTAAATTCATTTCCCCAGGAAGCTAAGTGTGTAATGGTTTATTGGCTTATTCCTCAAAGGAAGACAAAATGGAAAATTGGAGTGACTGTCGCATTCACATGCATGTTGTTTGTTTAATGGAAGAATGTACAATCAATAATTATGCTTGAATTTATACAATACCTCTCATCAAGGGGCCCTGACTCCTTCCTGGAGGCAGGAGAATGGGGAAGAGAAAAGGCTCGCAGAACCACAACCAGGAGAGCATTTTACTCTTTTAAGTTCCTTTTGAACAAACTCTCCCTTTATGTGCCCATGCTAGTCCATCTTTACAATGAAGATACCTCACAGCTAGGTGTGCTGCATGCTCTAAACAGGGCTACATGTGTGGACCTCATACAACACTTCCAAGCCCTCACAGGCATTCACGCAGTGAAGAGCATTTCAGGGTGTGACAACCTGAGCAAAGGATAGATAACTCTGCTGCCCTAACCCTGTCCTCCACTGGGCTTCAAGAATGTCAAAAATGCAAATACCTAGCTCCCAGCACAGAGATCTGATGTCTTCAGCTTATGCCTCAAGCCAGAAAGGCAATCAGGTAGTAACAGTAGTTCAAGGCTATTCTATTCAGATAAGACTCAATATATGAAGAAATTTGATTTAGCATCAGGGTTAACATCAAACCACATGAGAGTAACATTTTAGGAAAATCAGAAAAGGCTCAATGTTGGCAATGTTTTATGCCTCAACCTAATAATTCCACAGGCCAGGTCTAGCTTTATTCTGAAGATGGGATAAAATAGACTCGATGCTATGAGTGTTTTCTATGATCAATAATCATAAAGACACTTGTCCATGGATGGTGCTTTGTTAGAAACTTGAGGATATAAAAGAACAGAAGTGATTCAGCAGAGTTTCCTTCTGGAGGGGCAGAAGAAAATGACACAACATAGCCCCTGATATCATTTATCTTTCATTGATGACACAGAGTGTAATTATAACCACCCCAGCCAGGCCTGTGACTCACCCACTACATGCCCACCATTATTTTAGGCCCATTAATACTTAATCTTTGGAACTTCTCTATTTTAAAGATGGAGAAAACAAAACGGAGGATTCCCCACTCTAGGAGGGCCAGACATCTGACAGCAATACAGCTAATACTACAAACTATGCTCTTAAACATTCTGCCACACTACAAGATGAGTTTACTTAATGCGTAGACACATGCTTAGATAGTTGAGTGATTATTCTAGTATTAGAAAAGAATATAGCCTGGCAGTGGTGGTGCATGCCTTTAATCCCAGCACTTGGGAGGCAGAGGCAGGCAGATTTCTGAGTTTGAGACCAGCCTGGTCTACAGAGTGAGTTCCAGGATAGCCAGGGCTATACAGAGGAACCCTGTCTCAAAAAAAACCAAAAAAAAAGAAAAAAGAAAAGGAAGAAAGGAAGGAAGAAAGAAAGAAAGAGAGAAAGAGAGAAAGAAAGATAGATAGGTAGATAGGTAGATAGGTAGATAGGTAGATAGGTAGATAGGTAGATAGGTAGATAGATAATATAAAACCAAACCTATAATTGTACCAATAGTTAATGGCTTAGGACAATGCTACACATTGAAAGTAAATTGATTAAATGTATGCTTTTATGGCCAGTAGCAGTATAATAAGTGTTACAGAAAAATAAATAATTCCATAGAAAATGATTTCACACAACACATATATTTATATGTAGTGTTTACATACAGTAAATAATCATTTACTTTTGAAGACAGTCCTGTAAGAGGCCATCATTCATTTCTTCCTGTTCATCAGAAGAGGAAACTGGAGCACCTGAAAGATTAAATAGTATGTACAAGGTCACCTGGGCAGGAAGTAGGCAGGGCAGAGTCAGTAGCATGGGGTTGATGGTAGACCCGGCTGCTCTAGTTCCCAAGAGACAACGTGCACAAAATCAACCTTCCAATACTATTAGTGTTGGGTGGGTGGGTGTCATTCCAGGTTTTTTGAAGAACCACATGTGGTCTTCCACATGTGGTAACATCAGCTCTACAGTGATTTTTCTGTATTTGTCTGTATGCTTTCTGAAGTCTGTGTTATATTCTGTCTGTCTATGCTATCCATATCTAAATGCCACTACCTAAAAACTGATCCAACCCGGAGGACACAGTGCTGATACAACACCTAGCTTATCTAGTGACATTAGTTGTTCAGTCAGGTGAGGTATACCCCTGACATTTTAAATGATGTCCTGACTGTAAGTGACTCCTGTCCTAGGGACTCATGTTCACCACCATGACTACCTGGCTATGGTGCCAGCATGGTGATTTGCTCCTGTAAGTCTTCCCAGGGTATAGGAACAGCTCTCCCTTTCCCCAGGAGTCCCAACAGTTGGTGAACATGAGTGTCTGATGTGGAAGTCTGTCCTCCCAGAATAGCACTGTCTCATTAGCACACGATTCCCAGACAATTTCCTTCTTCCCACCTCTCCATTCTCAGTTCATCAAGAGATGGAAGCCCAACTTGTTTGAATCCGATGTGGTACTCACGTTAAAGAAAAGCAGTTGTGAACAGGAGAAAGAAAACTAATTGTGCAGAGACTTCATTCGTATCTCTATTGTCTTCTTCAGGTCTCCTTTCCTTTCTCAGTCTAAAGTAGATGCTAATAGTGAAATTCAATATCAAAGGGAAGGGATCATAGCAATATAAATTTATATTGCAAGGCACAACTTTCAAGACATTTTTATATACATTACTATAGCTGCCAGTCATAGTCCTTGAAGGTCAGCTAGAGAGATCTTAATTCCACTCTATGGCTCCATAACTAGGGCTGATAGATGTGTAAATGATGTGCGTAAATTTCACCCTTGGATGAAGTAATGATCCATGCAGTGGAATAAAGAGCTCTAAAAGTTACCAGAGGATTTGTTCATTCAGTCATGGATCTGTCCAACGAGCAAATATTTACTGAGTACGAACTAGGTTCCAGGCATCATTCCTGTGTGCTAAGACTATAATTAAAAGTTAAATCAAAGTCCTGCTCTTTGTGGGACTTTTGTTCTAAGAGGAAAAGCCAGATAAAATCCCAAAGTTTAACACGTGAAAAAATATCAACTCTTGGTAAATAGTGCAGTGATAGATTAAAAAAAAAAAATCAGTAAGACTCAAACCAAATAGGTTTTTAAATCAGGAGTTCTGCATCTCAAATACGTGCCCTTTTAAGGAAGTGAGCTTTCCTGAAAGAGAAGGCATGCTGAAGATCTCAGCATTATAAAGCACTGTTCCCCACATGGTAAGTTACTAAAAGGTGGCTACATCTGACTTTTACGTCATCTTAGCTCTAAGATGTACCCAGGAAAAGGCTATATCTCAAGTATCCCAGGGAAGATATGAAACACTAATAATAAGTTTCTCGGGTTTGCCAGGTAAGGATCCCTTTCCTACTAAGACTGTCTTTTGGTGTGCAGCTGCCAAAGAGAGAGGGGAGACCTGCT
The DNA here is from genome assembly GCF_011762505.2 of Arvicanthis niloticus. Classification (NCBI taxonomy): domain Eukaryota; kingdom Metazoa; phylum Chordata; class Mammalia; order Rodentia; family Muridae; genus Arvicanthis; species Arvicanthis niloticus. Next base: position 97,187,874 of record NC_047660.1, on the reverse strand, counting down.
TAGAACTGGTCCCATCTCATTGGAGAACTACTGTTGTTTTGTATCATAAAACTGGTACAATTCTAGGACCATCATGGAAACTGCTCCATGCATTTGCTGAAAATTGCTTAGAAGTGTAACATTTGATACTGTGGCTTTGGGGTGTCCCTCATTGTTTTTCAAATTAATACCTTGTCATTGTTTCAGCATGTGTTAAGAAATGTTACTAGTATCCTGGGGGCCAAGCATTGGCCCTTTGCTTGATAATTGTAAGCTTTGTATCAGGGGGAAAAAAATACAGTCCTACTGTTTCCAAACCTTCCTCATTTTCACCCTGGAAATTACACAGAAGTGTTAACTAACTTCAATTTGCAGTGCCTGACAGTCACGTCTTGTAGAGAAATGATACTTTGTGATCTAAGGTAAATCATAGTAATGAAAACTAATCTTATAGTTATTAGCAAACATACATCTCTACTGTAGAAATTTAAGGGGTTTATGGCAGCTCTCCTAATGACCCATATTACAGTGTTTTAATAGGTTTCTTTGGAGATAACTTTGATTTCTGACATCTCAAGCAGTGCACATTCTGGTTTGGTTTTATTTGTGTGTTATTTTTTCACAATAAATCATTTCCTATCTACTGGATGAACAACCTGCCTACCTCTCCAGAAAATCTAATTAATTTAAAAAACCAACCCTCCCTTTCTGCCTTTCTTTCTTTTCTTCCTTTCTCTCTTTCATTCATTCATTCATTCATTCATTCATTTTCCATGCCTAAAGTACCAGGCTGAAATAGAAGGCAAAGACAAATGGCTGAGTGTCTTTTCTGAGTAAAGTACCCACAAATGCTCACCAAATGCTCTTAGACTGATCTGCCCTCCAGTGGGTCTTCAATTGAAGGGAATAGTCCCTGAAATAGGATTTCTGAAGTACTTTTTCTATTTTGTTTTACACGGAGAAAGGGATAATAGAAGACAAAATACACTTGAATTTTTTCTAACAGTAGTTTCTATTTAAAACAAAGCTAGAAAATACCCCCTGGGTGACCCAGAATTGTGTCTACCAGCTAAGTTTAAGAGGGATGGGGGAGGTAAGTCCCTGTAAACTTCTATCCAGGTCTTCTGAAAAGCATATGAGGGTATAGTGTGAACTCCTGGTCCAGAACTGGATAG